>NC_090655.1:15247055-15547055 GCF_040937935.1 Hyperolius riggenbachi | reverse complement strand
GGCTGAGCATTTGGGGGACACATTACCTCATGCAGGCTGAGCATTTGGGGGACACATTACCTCATGCAGGCTGAGCATTTGGGGGACACATTACCTCTTGCAGGCTGAGCATTCGGGGGACACATTACCTCCTGCAGACTGAGCATTCATGGGACACATTACCTCCTGCAGACTGAGCATTCGGGGGACACATTACCTCCTGCAGGCTGAGCATTCAGGGGACGCATTACCTCCTGCAGGCTGAGCATTTGGGGGACACATTACCTCCTGCAGGCTGAGCATTTGGGGGACACATTACCTCATGCAGGCTGAGCATTTGGGGGACACATTACCTCCTGCAGGCTGAGCATATGGGGGGGGCACATTACCTCCTGCAGGCTGAGCATTCAGGGGACACATTACCTCCTGCAGGCTGAGCATTCGGGGGACACATTACCTCCTGCAGGCTGAGCATTGGGGGGACACATTACCTCCTGCAGGCTGAGCATTCAGGGGACACATTACCTCCGGCAGGCTGAGCATTGGGGGGACATTACCTCCTGCAGGCTGAGCATTGTGGGGGACATTACCTCCTGCAGAATGAGCATTCAGGGGACACATTACCTCCTGCAGGCTGAGCATTCAGGGGACACATTACCTCCTGCAGGCTGAGCATTGGGGGGACATTACCTCCTGCAGGCTGAGCATTGGGGGGACATTACCTCCTGCAGACTGAGCATTCAGGGGACACATTACCTCCTGCAGGCTGAGCATTCGGGGGACACATTACCTCCTGCAGGCTGAGCATTTGGGGGACACATTACCTCCTGCAAGCTGAGCATTTGGGGGACACATTACCTCCTGCAGGCTGAGCATTTGGGGGACACATTACCTCCTGCAGGCTGAGCATTGGGGGGACACATTACCTCCTGCAGGCTGAGCATTGGGGGGACATTACCTCCTGCAGGCTGAGCATTGGGGGGACATTACCTCCTGCAGGCTGAGCATTGGGGGGACACATTACCTCCTGCAGACTGAGCATTTGGGGGACACATTACCTCCTGCAGGCTGAGCATTCGGGGGACACATTACCTCCTGCAGGCTGAGCATTTGGGGGACACATTACCTCCTGCAGGCTGAGCATTGGGGGGGACATTACCTCCTGCAGGCTGAGCATTCGGGGGACACATTACCTCCGGCAGGCTGAGCATTTAGGGGGGACACATTACCTCCTGCAGGCTGAGCATTGGGGGACACATTACCTCCTGCAGGCTGAGCATTCCGGGGACACATTACCTCCTGCAGGCTGAGCATTCGGGGGACACATTACCTCCTGCAGACTGAGCATTCAGGGGACACATTACCTCCTGCAGGCTGAGCATTCGGGGGACACATTACCTCCTGCAGACTGAGCATTCAGGGGACACATTACCTCCTGCAGGCTGAGCATTCGGGGGACACATTACCTCCTGCAGACTGAGCATTGGGGGGACATTACCTCCTGCAGGCTGAGCATTGGGGGGACATTACCTCCTGCAGGCTGAGCATATGGGGGGGGGGGGGCACATTACCTCCTGCAGGCTGAGCATTTGGGGGACACATTACCTCATGCAGGCTGAGCATTTGGGGGACACATTACCTCATGCAGGCTGAGCATTTGGGGGACACATTACCTCTTGCAGGCTGAGCATTCGGGGGACACATTACCTCCTGCAGACTGAGCATTCATGGGACACATTACCTCCTGCAGACTGAGCATTCGGGGGACACATTACCTCCTGCAGGCTGAGCATTCAGGGGACGCATTACCTCCTGCAGGCTGAGCATTTGGGGGACACATTACCTCCTGCAGGCTGAGCATTTGGGGGACACATTACCTCATGCAGGCTGAGCATTTGGGGGACACATTACCTCTTGCAGGCTGAGCATTCGGGGGACACATTACCTCCTGCAGACTGAGCATTCAGGGGACACATTACCTCCTGCAGGCTGAGCATTCGGGGGACACATTACCTCCTGCAGACTGAGCATTCAGGGGACGCATTACCTCCTGCAGACTGAGCATTCGGGGGACACATTACCTCTTGCAGGCTGAGCATTCAGGGGACGCATTACCTCCTGCAGGCTGAGCATTCGGGGGACACATTACCTCATGCAGGCTGAGCATTTGGGGGACACATTACCTCTTGCAGGCTGAGCATTCGGGGGACACATTACCTCCTGCAGACTGAGCATTCAGGGGACACATTACCTCCTGCAGGCTGAGCATTCGGGGGACACATTACCTCCTGCAGACTGAGCATTCAGGGGACGCATTACCTCCTGCAGACTGAGCATTCGGGGGACACATTACCTCTTGCAGGCTGAGCATTCAGGGGACGCATTACCTCCTGCAGGCTGAGCATTCGGGGGACACATTACCTCCTGCAGGCTGAGCATTTGGGGGACACATTACCTCATGCAGGCTGAGCATTTGGGGGACACATTACCTCTTGCAGGCTGAGCATTCGGGGGACACATTACCTCCTGCAGACTGAGCATTCAGGGGACACATTACCTCCTGCAGGCTGAGCATTCGGGGGACACATTACCTCCTGCAGGCTGAGCATTCAGGGGACGCATTACCTCCTGCAGGCTGAGCATTTGGGGGACACATTACCTCCTGCAGGCTGAGCATATGGGGGGGGCACATTACCTCCTGCAGGCTGAGCATTCAGGGGACACATTACCTCCTGCAGGCTGAGCATTCGGGGGACACATTACCTCCTGCAGGCTGAGCATTGGGGGGGACACATTACCTCCTGCAGGCTGAGCATTCAGGGGACACATTACCTCCTGCAGGCTGAGCATTTGGGGGACACATTACCTCCTGCAGGCTGAGCATTGGGGGGACACATTACCTCCTGCAGGCTGAGCATTGGGGGGACATTACCTCCTGCAGGCTGAGCATTCGGGGGACACATTACCTCCTGCAGGCTGAGCATTGGGGGGGACACATTACCTCCTGCAGGCTGAGCATTCAGGGGACACATTACCTCCTGCAGGCTGAGCATTTGGGGGACACATTACCTCCTGCAGGCTGAGCATTGGGGGGGACACATTACCTCCTGCAGGCTGAGCATTCAGGGGACACATTACCTCCTGCAGGCTGAGCATTTGGGGGACACATTACCTCCTGCAGGCTGAGCATTGGGGGGACACATTACCTCCTGCAGGCTGAGCATTGGGGGGACATTACCTCCTGCAGGCTGAGCATTCGGGGGACACATTACCTCCGGCAGGCTGAGCATTCGGGGGACACATTACCTCCTGCAGGCTGAGCATTCGGGGGACACATTACCTCCTGCAGGCTGAGCATTCGGGGGACACATTACCTCCTGCAGGCTGAGCATTCGGGGGACACATTACCTCCTGCCGGCTGAGCATTCGGGGGACACATTACCTCCGGCAGGCTGAGCATTCGGGGGACACATTACCTCCTGCAGGCTGAGCATTCGGGGGACACATTACCTCCTGCAGGCTGAGCATTCGGGGGACACATTACCTCCGGCAGGCTGAGCATTTAGGGGGGACATTACCTCCTGCAGGCTGAGCATTCGGGGGACACATTACCTCCTGCAGGCTGAGCATTGGGGGGACACATTACCTCCTGCAGGCTGAGCATTGGGGGGGACATTACCTCCTGCAGGCTGAGCATTCGGGGGACACATTACCTCCGGCAGGCTGAGCATTTAGGGGGGACATTACCTCCTGCAGGCTGAGCATTCGGGGGACACATTACCTCCTGCAGGCTGAGCATTCGGGGGACACATTACCTCCTGCAGGCTGAGCATTCGGGGGACACATTACCTCCTGCAGGCTGAGCATTGGGGGACACATTACCTCCTGCAGGCTGAGCATTGGGGGACACATTACCTCCTGCAGGCTGAGCATTCGGGGGACACATTACCTCCTGCAGGCTGAGCATTCGGGGGACACATTACCTCCTGCAGGCTGAGCATTCGGGGGACACATTACCTCCTGCAGGCTGAGCATTCAGGGGACACATTACCTCCTGCAGGCTGAGCATTCGGGGGACACATTACCTCCTGCAGGCTGAGCATTCGGGGGACGCATTACCTCCTGCAGGCTGAGCATTCGGGGGACACATTACCTCCGGCAGGCTGAGCATTTAGGGGGGACATTACCTCCTGCAGGCTGAGCATTCAGGGGACACATTACCTCCGGCAGGCTGAGCATTCGGGGGACACATTACCTCCTGCAGGCTGAGCATTCGGGGGACACATTACCTCCTGCAGGCTGAGCATTCGGGGGACACATTACCTCCTGCAGGCTGAGCATTCGGGGGACACATTACCTCCTGCCGGCTCAGTATTCGGCTGGACACATTGCGGCTGGTAAAGGTACTTTGTGTGAATGGATTCTGTCCCCGAGAAGCAGAGGAAATCTAATCTCATTGACTTTTACATCCTTTTCCCGCAGCTCTGCTCATTACAGCGATGTCAGATCTCCTGTCGAGTGATTTGCAAATTAGCACAGTTCAAATGGCTCCCCTTGTCACGGCTGGTTATCCGTTCCATCCGCTTCTGCGCGAGCGCGCCATTCCGTCTGTGCATCAGAACAGCCGCCGGAGGGGTATTTAGTGACCTTCAAGCACAGATACAGTGGTGTGAAAAACTATTTGCCCCCTTCCTGATTTCTTATTCTTTTGCATGTTTGTCACACTTAAATGTTTCTGCTCATCAAAAACCGTTAACCATTAGTTAAAGATAACATAATTGAACACAAAATGCAGTTTTAAATGATGGTTTTTATTATTTAGTGAGAAAAAAAACTCCAAATCTACATGGCCCTGTGTGAAAAAGTGATTGCCCCCCCTTGTTAAAAAATAACTTAACTGTGGTTTATCACACCTGAGTTCAATTTCTGTAGTCACCCCCAGGCCTGATTACTGCAACACCTGTTTCAATCAAGAAATCACTTAAATAGGAGCTATCTGACACAGAGAAGTAGACTAAAAGCACCTCAAAAGCTAGACATCGTGCCAAGATCCAAAGAAATTCAGGAACAAATGAGAACAAAAGTACTGTAATTGAAATCTATCAGTCTGGTAAAGGTTATAAAGCCATTTCTAAAGCTTTGGGACTCCAGCGAACCACAGTGAGAGCCATTATCCACAAATGGCAAAAACATGGAACAGTGATGAACCTTCCCAAGAGTGGCTGGCTGACCAAAATTACCCCAAGAGCGCAGAGAAAACTCATCCGAGAGGCCACAAATGACCCCAGGACAACATCTAAAGAACTGCAGGCCTCACTTGCCTCAATTAAGGTCATTGTTCATGACTCCACCGTAAGAAAGAGACTGGGCAAAAACGGCCTGCATGGCAGATATCCAAGGCGCAAACCACTTTTAAGCAAAAAGAACATTAAAACTCGTCTCAATTTTGCTAAAAAAACATCTCAATGATTGGCAAGACTTTGGGGAAAATACCTTGTGGACCGACGAGACAAAAGTTGAACTTTTTGGAAGGTGCGTGTCCCGTTACATCTGGCGTAGAAGTAACACAGCATTTCAGCAAAAGAACATCATACCAACAGTAAAATATGGTGGTGGTAGTGTGATGGTCTGGGGTTGTTTTGCTGCTTCAGGACCTGGAAGGCTTGCTGTGATAGATGGAACCATGAATTCTACTGTCTACCAAAAAATCCTGAAGGAGAATGTCCGGCCATCTGTTCGTCAACTCAAGCTGAAGCGATCTTGGGTGCTGCAGCAGGACAATGACCCAAAACACACCAGCAAATCCACCTCTGAATGGCTGAAGAAAAACAAAATGAAGACTTTGGAGTGGCCTAGTCAAAGTCCTGACCTGAATCCTATTGAGATGTTGTGGCATGACCTTAAAAAGGCGGTTCATGCTAGAAAACCCTCAAATAAAGCTGAATTACAACAATTCTGCAAAGATGAGTGGGCCAAAATTCCTCCAGAGCGCTGTAAAAGACTTGTTGCAAGTTATCGCAAACGCTTGATTGCAGTTATTGCTGCTAAGGGTGGCCCAACCAGTTGATAGGTTCAGGGGGCAATTTCTTTTTCACACAGGGCCATGTAGGTTTTGAGTTATTTTTCTCACTAAATAATAAAAACCATCATTTAAAACTGCATTTTGTGTTCAGTTATGTTATCTTTGACTAATAGTTAACAGTTTTTAATGAGCAGAAACATTTAAGTGTGACAAACATGCAAAAGAATAAGAAATCAGGAAGGGGGCAAATAGTTTTTCACACCACTGTATTTGGCATTTAAAGTGAACCCGAGGTGAGAGTGACATGGAGGCTGCCATTTTTATTTCCTTTTAAACAATACTAGTTGCCTGGCAGTGCTGCTGATCTATTTGGCTGCAGTAATGTCTGAATAACACAATAAACAAGCATGCAGCTAATCTTGTCAGTTCTGACAATAATATCAGAACCATCTGATCTGCTGCATGCTTGTTCAGGGTCTGTGGCTGACAGTATTATATAGGAAGAGGATCAGCAGGACAGCCAGGCAACTGGTATTGCTGAAAAGGAAATACATATGGCAGCCTGCATGTCACTCACACCTCAGGTTCACTTTAAGGATGAAGAGCCGGAGCAAAGGAACAGTTCCTCAAACAACAGCTATAGTTGAATTAAATGGAATTAATCAGTTAATAACGAATTAGTTTTTATCGTCACTTCCTGTTCAAGGGCCAGTTCACACTAGAGTGGATGCAGATCAGATCTCTTTCAAATGGATCAGTTTTTCTGAAAATGGATCTGTCTTTCAACATGCTGTGCTTTTGTAGCATATGTTTCCAGTATGTTTAACCACTTAATGACAAGCAGACTTATAAAATCGTCCTGCTAGAGCCTCTTAACAGCTCCAGGACGTTTTTATAAGTCAAACAGTGCTGTTGCCGCTGTGCGCGCGCACACGTGCACGCTCCCGCGCGCTCCCATGCGTTCACGTGCACGTGAGATTAGTGAAAAAAACCATACGTCATCAGCATTGTACTGCAGAACTGCTGCACCTGCTCAGTACAATGCTGATGACATCAGCCGGACCACGTGACCCGCGCCGTGCAGCACAGAAGAAGCCGACCTTGCTAGGTTGGCTTCTGCAGCGTGGGACAACGGGAGGCACCGGAGCTGCGGCGAGGGCACAGGACGGCTGGAGGATGTCCCGGGTAAGTGGATTATTATTTTAGGGAGCTTGGATGTCTCCTTTAAGCGGTATGTCCTGCTCTAAATCCCCCCTCCCTTTCCCCGAGAGATGCGTTACGCGGTAACAGTTTTCCCGTATTGGTGCGGCGTCGGGCAGCCTTGTAGTAGCAGCAGCATGCTTCCTTTATCGGGACAGATTTTTCTCCATCTGCACAGGAGGTCACAGATGGGATGCAGAGCTGCGCGCTCGCCATATTGGAGGAATTAGAAATCCATTTATTCTAATAATTCTATTTATCGCTCACATCACACTTCCCTTAACTGTTTCCAACCTCCGAGAGGCAATCTTCAGGGTGAAATTCTTCTCAATCGTACGAGAAACTGCTTCCTGAGAAATCCATGCTTTACCTCTGCATCTCCTGCACTGGTTCGGGGGTCTTATCTTAGGCAATAAGGATCAAATGTTCTCGCTGCAGTCCAGGCCTGAATTTACCTCACAGAACCCTATGGGCACACATGCCCTGGCCCGGGGCGTAACTAGAGATCCCTGGGTCCCCCTGTGAAACGTTGGATGCCCCCCTCCCCCCTCACTTTCTGCACCGATAAACTGAGAACCAATGTTATTCAATTGGCTAGTGAATGTGTTTTCCCCATGCAAATAAAACAGACAGCAGTGAAGCACTGCAGGCATTTTCTCTGTCAATGACATTAGCTTCTGTGATAAAACGTGCATGTTCTCACACATACAGACACACAGGGTGTGCAGAAAACGCATACAGAAAACCGACAGACGATTGTGCTCCCAGCCTCAGCTTATTACGCTCACTCTGTCCATCTCTGATGGAGCAGAACTGGCTCTGCAGACTCCTCCAGCATCACTACAGTACACAGCACTTGGGGAGGGGTAGGGAGGTTGGGGGCTGGGCAACGTACACAAGAGCCTGCTGCACACTGAATAGGGACTGTCTACAAATCTTATCAGTGGCTGAGCAGATGCAGTCATTAGTTCAATTGTGCAGAGAGCCCTTAAATGTCAGTCTCTCAGGACAGGAAAAAGAAACGTCCTTTGAGGCTCCTGGGCCCCCCTGCGGCTGCATCCCTTGTAGGGTCTATTGTTACACCCCTGTGTCCTGGCACCTTAGACTTCGCCCTCCATGAACCTACAAAACCTCATCAAACTGCACAAGTGTTGAAGCTGGCTGTTGAAGCTGACACTACTCCCTTACTTCCCTTGCCTGTCATAGTAGCTACAGGTACCCCTTAATATAAGGTAGCCAGAGCTATCCTCAATATTAGGTAGCTAGAGCTTCCCCCAAGTATTAGGTAGCTAGAGGAACCTCAGTAACAAGTAGCTAGAAGTGCACCGACTGAAGGGAGATCTGGTCTCTGAAATGCAGAGAGCAGGGTGAGAAACCTCTCATTTACACTCTCATCAGGAGTCTGCATAGGGAAGGAGGGAGGAGCTTGAGGAGCAGAGTGAGCCGCCTTTCCATTATCAGGCGCCTCTAGGCACGTGCCTACCAGTGCCTTTTGGTAAACGCTCTACGGCCAATTTTGGGAAAGCCAATTAACCTAGATTTTTTTTTGACAAATGGCAGAACACCAGAGTTCTTGGGGGAAATGCACACAATCATAGGAAGAGTAAAGACCCCAAGTGGATGACATGTACATGCCTGTGCAATATACTCCTGCATGGTGGTGGTGGTGGCGTTCTCCTACAGAGGAGCGCAGGCACTGTGCAGATAAAATGCTGCAGGCGTCATGTTTATTTCCTGGATACAAACATGCGTGGTTTCTCACATGTGGCCTGATGCACCAAACTCTGGTAAAGTTACCGAGCGCAGGAAGCACATTCCAATTTTACCATTACTAGTTGTTCTTTCCAATCACAATCTACACATTGGGAACCCCTGTACTACATCAGATACTGTAGCCCTCTGGTTCTGTATTAAGTGAGTGATTACATTTGTTCTTTATGGGATTTTGTCACTTAAAGGGAACCTTAACTGAGAGGGATATGAATGTTTCCTTTTAAACAATAACAGTTGCCTGGCAGTCCTGCTGATCTCTTTGGCTGCAATAGCGTCTGAATCACTCACCTGAAACATGCCTGCAGCTAATCCAGTCTGACTTCAGTCAGAGCACCCGATCTGCATCCTTGTTGAGGGGCTGTGTCTGAAAGTATCAGCAGGGGAGTCAGGCAACTGGTATTATTTGAAAAGGGAAAATCAATATCCTTCTCAGTTTAGGTTCCCTTTAAAATAAAAACAATTGTATGGTGTGTGGCCACATTTAAAGTGTTGACTTTGTAGATGATTCATTTTTTCCCTGATCCTCCCCTCCCCCCGTATAATAGATGAATAGACTGAGGGTATATAGCAGTATACTCCACCCCCATATCTCTCTATGGAAGCTACCAGTATATTCCACATACATCTCTATAATAATGTGATAGGAGCTGCAATTCTAGACCAGCACACCATACATTGTATAGGATTATTATGATGCATTCATGTCATGCTGACATCTTCCGCTATGCTATACACAACACACTGAATAATTCATGTCACTAACTGTCCCTCCAAGGAGATCACAATGTGACGTCCTCAGCACAGTTATAGGCTGTTATACATACCAATGTGTAGGGCCCATCTTAAAGAGGAACTGTAGGGAAATAATGTTCTTAATAAAATTGCTTTTTTGGGGGGTTTGTTTACCTTTCTGACAAGTTGACTCTACAATAAAAGTTCCGTTTTATACTTTTGTAACAAAACTTAGACCTATAAACCCAGAGGCCGGCTTCACACTGTATATCAGCTAAAACAGGCCTTCGAGGAATACTGCGTTACTATGCGGTATTCCCTGTCTGGCAACCGTCCGAGGAGGAAGTAGCAGACCGCAACGTGGGGAGTATGAACTCCTCCACAGACTTTCAAAGTAAACCAGAGACGGATACAACTAAAGAATCTTACCCGGGGCTTCCACCAGCTCCCACGGTCTGCCATTCAGCCACAATCAGCCCAGGTAACTGGCTCAGTTGCATCAGCCGGAGTCTGCGCATGCCCAGTAGGTCCACGCATGCGTAGGAGACACCGACTGACGCGGCTGAACCAGTTATCGGGCTGATTGTGGCTGAATGGCAGAGGGACTCACACATGTTTATGCGGCTGGAGGAAGCCCCTGGTAAGTATCAATCTTTAGTTATATCCGTCTCTGGTTTATTTTAAAAGTTATTCGAAACAGAATATAAAAAGTATCTACTAGGAGATAACTGAGGAGAAAAGGTTCATTGCATATGGGCCTGAGTGTGGTTTCTAACAGAAAATAGTGACAATCTGATGTAATGTTACAAAAAAAAAAAAAAAAAAAAAAAAAAACCTATATAAATGAAAATAAAAATATGAGACACTTTTCTTTGCTACTAATGTTCTTATCTCATAAGTTTTCTTTCGCTTCAGGTTTGCTTTGAGGAGAATCTTAAGCCATAAAAAATAACTCTTTTTACTGGTCAGCTTTCTTAAAGAGAACCCGAGGTGGGGATCTTAGAATGAAATCTCTACACAGAGGCTGAGTCTGGCTATAGTGCCCACCCTCTGTTGCTAGTTGAATCCCCCCTAAGTCCCCCCTGCGCTCCGCTCTCCCCCATAAATTACAGCCGCGCTAGTGACACGCAGTGTGTCGCAGCGGGCTGTATTTACCTCACTAGTGTCACTCACGCCGCTCCCCCGCCTCCTGCAGAGCACCGGTCCACGCCCCGTCTCTTCCCTCCCCGCTGATTGGAGGGAAGGGACGCGGCGGGGACCGGCGCTCTGCAGGAGGGGAGGGGAGCAACGTGAGCGACATTAGCTAGGTAAACACAGCCCGACAGCGCGGCATGATTCCCTGGGCTAGAGCGGAGCGCAGGGGAGACTTAGGGGGGATTCAAATAGCAACAGAGGCTGGGCACTATAGCCAGACCCAGCCTCTGTGTATAGATTTTGTTCTAAGATCCCCACCTCAGGTTCTCTTTAAGCAATAAGATCATAGCTGATATGCCGCAGCCCTGCAGCAGAACAAGGTATATAAAATCCCGGGGCAAAATTCCACGACTTCCCAGGTCGTGGATATTGTTGCCCTGGGGAGGCAGAGCTTTGGGCTGTAGCTCTGCCTCTACTCACGTCAATCTCTGCCTCTCCTTGCCCCTCTCAGTGAAAGAAGACACAGGGGCGGGGAGAGGCGGAGATCCGCAGAGATTGACGCGAGCAGAGGCAGAGTTACAGCGGAAAGCTCTGCCTCTACCCAGAAGGAGCCCCGAATTTTTCCCCGGGAATTTCGGGGGGTATAAATACATCGTTCTGCCACGGTAATGCAGCGTTTCAGCTATGATCTAAATGGCCAGTAAAAAGAGGTATTTTTTTATGGCTTCAGACTCTCTTTAGGGCTCGTTTCCACTATCGCGAATCTGCATGCGTCCAACGCATGCAGATCCGCACATGTAATACAAGTGGATGGGCCTGTTTCCACTGTAGCGTTGTTGAGGTGCGTTTTTTTCAGCGTGAAAAAAACGCACAAAAGAGCCAACGATTTCGCCTGCGTCGGGAATCCGTGCGAATCGCCGCTAATGTATTTAATAGTAAAAACGCATGCGTTTGTTACATGCGTTTTTACCCGCGATTTCGCGTGCGATTTCGCACCTTTTTCAATTTTATTTAGCCCTGGCAGTGTCATGGTTAATTTCGCATGGCACCCTGCCATGCGAAATCGCAGGCGAAATCGCGGGTAAAAACGCATGTGGAAACGCATCCGCATGCGTTTTTACAAGCGTCGGAATGCGGCCGAAATCGCGTCGCAACAGTGGAAACAAGCCCTTAAAGGGATGATTTGGCCACACTGGGGCTGCTATAATGTGAGGATCACTAGTCACAGTGGAATTAGGGCATGCGATGTACAGAGGAATCAGGAATAGATGGAGAGTCATGTGACTCAGCCCCCAGTTCATAATAAGCGCCTCTCCATTAGTGTATCCAGGCGGGGGGGGACTGCGATAGCAGCAAGGACAGAGGAAGTGACCCGGAATGTAATCGGTCTATGAAGCAGAAGGGATGCAATGTATATAAACACACATATAGCGTATCCTGCCGGAGAATACAGGCATGTTCAAAGCGGACCTGAACTCAGAACTTCCTCTCTTCTCTAAAAGATAAGCAACAGCATAATAACCTTTACAGAAAAACATTTCTTTGTTCCAGCAAATACAAATCCTGCAATACATCTGAAGTGTATCTACTTCCTGCTTTCATGGAACCAGACATAGGGTTAGGAGCTCTGCCATGGCAAAGGTTATATCTGAGCTGACGCAGCTGAGGGATCAAATTACACATGTGATTAGTCACAGATGAGGTGGAATTAGACAAGCTAAACTCTCGAAATACATACAGGGTGCATTGCTTTATGTATTCCTTCTGTCCTGTGCAAGAGTTCAGGTCCACTGTAACAAAGCCAGGCATAGTTAGGCAACCTTATTAACAGATTCAATAAGAATATCAAAACAAAAAATCTATAGCGATTCATGATGGGCTTCGCTGGTATGGTTGATCGGAGACTGACAGGGGAAGGCAGTCTGTTAGCAAATGACGGGAGAAGCGGCGAGCGACAAAAAGCTAAAGGTGGCGACATTTCAGTCAGATTTGTTAATAAGGATTAGCGCCGAGGCGATCGGTATTCCTTGACTGAATATTGACCAAGCAAATATCGATCACATTTAGAATGGAAAGATGACGTGTAAAAACATTGAATAGTAAAAAAAAGTGCTGGGACAAATTCATAGCAAATGTTCAGTGATATTTTAGAACGGCGAGAGCGGCAGGTATGTGCGGCGATTCGCCGGGAGGTGGAGTTTTACCGTACCTGCAAACTGCTGGTATGGAAATGGTTGAGTTCAGCTGGACTTTTAACTTGATTCTTAAAAATATCAGCAGTCAATTGAAAATGATAGGATAACAGAATCACACATGGCAATCGATGAATCGAAAATCTCAAAAAGCCATCAGATATTTGTACGATTTACAGAAATATTCCGAAGTGACGATCGCGGATCTTTTCATTCTACACTTGATATTGATCAGTTTTGGGCTCTCCAATTCCAAAACAAAGTATCAATTTACTTTCAATTCGATGAAAGCATAACATAGACTACTCGATTGAACAGCAAAATTGACCCGTGGAATGCCAGGCTTTAATTTCTGTCTGGAACACAAATTTTCTGATTATAAAGAGGACCTGTAACCCAGGACTGAACTTCATCCCAATCAGCAGCTGATACCCTCTTTCCCATGAGAAATATTTACCTTTTCTTGAATAGATCATCAAAAACATCTGTATGGCTGATATTGTGGTGAAACCCCTCCCAAATTGTGACGTCATGACCATGGTCCTGACAGTTTGCTGTCTGTGAGCCTCGTTGCATTGTGGGAAAAAAACAGCTTTTTACAACTAGCAAGCAGTATCTCCCTGTGTGTATAGAACTCTCAGTAACAAACATTCTGCACAGATCACCTAGCAGAACTAAAGATGTCACCACCAGTGATAAATGTCAGAATGTAAATCAGGGAGAAGAAAGATTTTACAATGTGCAAACACTGACTGACTATATAATCTAAAAATGAATATTGTAAATAATAAGCAATTTTATTAATTATGTAAGAGGAACTACAGTTCCTTTTGAACCATTTACCGACCGCTCCACACCAATTGGCGTGAGCGCGGCGGCAGCTCAATGCCAGTTGGCGTGAAGTCCTGGGGCGGGGTTTTTCAGGAGATCATGTGCGCCGCTCATCTCTGCTTGAATGACGGAGCTCCGCCTTCAGTCCCCCAGCGGCGATCGCCACAAGGAGACTGTTAGACGGCGAATCCGCCATCTATTTACAATCACTCGACTGTCCCCCTGGGAGGCTCAGGAGCAATCGGTTGTCATAGGCTGATGTCTATAACAGCTGATCAATGTCATTGGCTGGCGGGAGGAGGGAGGGAGGGAGTAAGTACAAAAAAGTATTTAAAAAAAGACCAATTTCCTTAGAATAAATAAAATAAGTAAAGACAAACAAACATTGTTGGTGAGCAGAAAAGGGGGGGGGGGGATGTCACGTGTGTGCTGAGTTGTACGGCCCTGCAGTAAGCCCTTAAAGCTGCAGTGGCCTGAATTGTAAAAAATAGCCTGGGCACTAGGGGGGTGTAAGCCTGCGGTCCTGCAGTGGTTAAAGGGGAAAACAATGGCGGTGAAAAGTCTTTATAAACGTGCAGCACTATGTGATGGTGAATGTATGGAATGCTGAGCTGAGCCAGCGTCTTCGCATAAAACAGATCCATCTGCTGGGCTGGCGCTGGCCTGTATTGTGGCCACCTGGCATCTCTTCTGTCTGCCTGATGTGATTGCATGTGACATATACAGCCTGCATAGGAAGTGTCTGCTACAAAACGCATATAGAGATCGCGGACACCCAGACACACATCCCCCCTGCTGGTGGCAGTGTATGGAAACACGCTGTGCGAATGACACAAGATCTGGCCTGCGAGGGCAATACTGCAGGGAGTGTGGCTTCTAATACACCGGCCACTACCGCTACCAGGCAGCCCTAACGCGTCACCGGACCTGACACTGCACAAAAGTCTTCTCTACAATTATCTCACTGTACTCATTTCTCACCTCAACTATAAGGAGAGCCAAAGGTTTATACACACATACGACTATCACCTGCAGCAATCGGGACTTGATCCCTTTGGCGGCAGACATGTCGCTAGCCACAAGGCTACTGTCTGTTGCTATGGACGTGAAGGCAGGCCGAAGGCCATGATAGAATGGTCTGAACAATCTTTTTTGCTCATGCTTGGTGGAGAAGATCTGCTAGCAGCCTGATAAAAGACAGACCGTGCACTGCAATATTACCGGTGCTTCAGGAGTGGGTGTATGATACCTGGCTTAATGCTGACAAAACCGCGGTTCTTATTATCAGAGGTCAGTGCTCGACCCAGCAAGCACCACTAAGAATAAGGAGCTCAGACCTGAACAACTCAGACTTTGTGCACAGCCCGGGTGTACTGACTGATGGGGAATTAAGCTTCAGGAATCAAATCTCAGCTGTGGTGAGACCTTCCTTCTCTATCTCACCTAAGGGATATTGCAAAAACTAAGCACCTCATCTCCACAGAGGATCTTCCAATCCTAATTCATGCCTTCATCACATCATGGCTGGACTACTGCAGTGTTCTCTATACAGGCCTTCCAAACAAAGACCTGCACCGCCTGCAATTAGTAGAGAATACCGCTGCAAGGCTGTTAATTAGTCAACCCCGCCATTGCCACATAACGCCAATCTTTCACTCACTCCACTGGCAACCCATAAAATGGAGAATGCTGAATAAAATTGGCTTATTGACAATCAAATCCTTGCACAATCTGGGCCCTGGAAATCTGAATGACTTGTTGCAACTGAATTATATCCCCCACAATCTTAAAGAGGAACTCCAGCCTAAACAAATATACTGTCATTAAGTTACATTAGTTATGTTAATTAAAATAGATAGGTAATATAATCTCTTAAGGGGCCCATACATCGAACGATTTTTACGCCGATATACGGCCGAAATCACCGCGCACACCGCTGACAGAACGATCGTTTTCCGTCCAAAATCGATTGTTCCCATCGATTCCCAACGATCCGTCCGTGCGGAAGATTTTTCTCGGTCGCCGGCGGGTTGGGAGTGTGTCGTTAGCGGCGTTTGAATGCCCGACGACCGACGCAATACAGCGGGTATACATTACCTGTTCTGGCCGGTGCGAGTACCCGCTGTCACTGCTGTCTTCTTCTCCGCTCTGGTCCCCGGCATGCTTCACTTCTTCCTGCCCGGCAGGAAGTTTAAACAGTAGAGGGCACTCTACTACTTCTACAGGAAGAAGTGAAGCATGCCGGAGACCAGAGCGGAGACGGCAGCAGTGACAGCGGGTACTCGCGCCGGCGGAGCAGGTAATGTATGCGGGGGGAGAGGGAGCGGCGGCAGCAGCACCACCACCACAGATTGTGAACGGTTTCAGGCTGAAATCGATTCACAATCTGTTTGCAGTAAAGGCAGCCATACGATCCCTCTCTGATCAGATTCGATCAGAGAGGGATCTATCTGTTGGTCGAATCTGAGGGCAAATCGACCAGTGTATGGCCACCTTTACCCACACTGTTTTAAAAGAACAGACAAATGTTTGATTTCATGATGACAGCCATCTTTTTTAAAGGAGGTGACAGGGAGCATGAGACACAGTTCCAACTGTCCTGTGTCCTGAACACCTCTCCCAGTTGCTAGGCAACGTGAACAACAACAGGAAATCCCATCATGCTCTGCACAGCATCAGGGGAAAAAAAGCACAGGCTTTTTTTCTTTGATGGGTGGAGCTTAGATAAAAATGCAGCTAAAAATGATGCTTTGGTAAGAAAAACAAAGTTCTGATGCTGTGAAACTGTTAAAGAAACACCGAGCCTTTTCAGTTCTGCTGAGTAGATTTTTAGTCCGGAGGTTCACTTTATTAAGTCAAAAGGATCTAATAACTTGGTCACCCCCAGATTACATATCAAAACCTTTGGTCATGCTTTCCCTACACTTTGGAACTCCGCGCCAGACCCAGTCTGGACATTTCCATCCCTAAAAGCATTTAAGTCCAAACTGAAAAGCCACCTGTTTAGTCTGGCACTTATGAACGGCTGACTATTTCCTCTGTAACACAGTCCAGCCTGCAACCCTGTATTGATCTGAGGCATATCGATGTGCTTTGATTCCTATGGGAGAAAAGTGCATTACAAATGCTATTGTATTGTACCTATGCCATCAGAGTACTGAGTGTTGTGCAATTAGCGTGACCCCCTCCCCCCCACCGTACAGAGGTCAAGCATTGCCATGGTGCATCACCCATGTAGAATCAGAATCCTTTATTTTGCCAAAACCCAACTGGGTCGTCGCACAAACAGGGCTGAGTGTAGCGATACGAGGATAAAAAAAAACAGCAATTCCAACATAGACAATATTAACCATAGGGGACACCGAATAGGCCACAAGTGTACAAAGTGCAACAGTGTAGCAACAAATTCAGTCATAAAGCAACCTTGCTCAGGAAGGAAAAAACGATTTGTAGGGGAAGAATGGTAAACAGTGGGAGACCTTTGTAGGGAGAGAGTGCATAGAGTTCAGAGAGTTGACAGCTGAGGGGAAGAAGCGGTTTCTGTGCCTCAAGGTCTTGGTGAACTGAAACCTCCTACCCAAAGGGAGGCGACTGAAGAAGTGGGAGCCTGGAAGTGAGAGATCGTAATGACCCTCTGTAGATTGTGTCTGTCGCTGGCAGAGGAGCCGGCATACCAGACGAGGATGGAGGTACAGAGGACAGACTTGATTGTGGCAAAGTAGAAACTCGTCAGGAGTTTCTGGGACATGCCGAACTTCCTCAGTTGGCGGTGTAAGAAGAGCCTCTGTTGGCGCTTTCTCTGGGTAGAGCTGGTGTTTGTTCTCAAAGTCAGGTCATTGGAGATGGTCGTGCCCAGGAGGGAACTCTTTCAACTTCTGTGTCGTCGATACATATTGAGGGTGGAGGGGGGTGCGCAGTACAATCCAGATGACGTCGGCCAGACCACGTGACCCGAGCGGTGGGGCGCACAAGAAGCCGACCAGGAAGCCGAAGTTGCGAGATCGGCTTCTGCAACGGAGGACTCCGGGAGCCACTGGAGCTGTGGTGAGGGCACAGAACGGCTGCCAGGGGCTGGAGGGAGCCCTAGGTAAGTGGATTTTGTTTTTTTTTTTATCTGCCTGGACCTTCCCTTTAGGCTGCTTTCACAGTGGGACGTTACAGGCGCAGGTTAGAGCAGCCTGTAACGCACCCACACCGCACAGCAATGATAAATCAATGGGCTGTTGCCGCTGTTCACAGTGCCCACGTTGCGTTACACTGTAACGCTTCACGTCAAGATCAACGTACTGCATGCAGTACTTTATACACCACGTTAGACTGTTTGCACATGCTCAGTACGGGTGTTTTTTTTTATTTTGTGGGCGGAGAGAAGGCGGGGAGAGGCCGCTACGTAGCCAGGCACATGGCTACTTTATATTCACTGCACTTGCAGTGTTTACTCTTTGGAGCGGCCGCTGATTGGCTGGCGGGACCACGTGATGCGGAGAGCTCCGCTCACGTGGTCTCCGCAGCGCCTCCGACAGAGCAGGCGCACCAAGAGCTGCTTGTAACGTGGCTCTTGGTAGTGCCCTGCTCCAACACCACCAGGCGTTGCGTTAGGGGCACATTATGCGACCATAACGTCCCCTAAAACGCAACATCCTGGTGGGAAAGTAGCTTAAAGGTGACCACACCCGATACAATAAAATGATCCGATTTTATGGCAATTCGATAAAAACGATCGGATCTCCCGAAAAAAATTGAAGCTTTTTTTTTAAAATTCGACTGAAAAATCCTATCGGATTTCCCGTTTTCTTCGATTTTTATCGATTCCGGAATGCCAGATATTTTTCTTCAATCTTTCTAAATATTGTATGGTGTATGTTAGATTGTCAATTTATTAATATACACACCCTAGCCATTTTGTCAGTTTCCAATCATTTTTATCATCATTGGGGAAAAATTGAACATAGGTGTGTGGTACATTGGTCAGATTTTTGGAATGTTACAATTAGTCAGAAAAATTGATTGCAATTCTTAAATTGTACAGATATTTAAAAAATGGTATGGTGTGTGGCCACCTTAAGACAAATAAGGAGAAATAAATAAAGTCAAGAAGTATGGCGAAATAATTCATGAAATAAGACTTGAGAATCACCCCCATAATTGGCAAATAATGACATTTCATAGCAGGTTATGTGACATCAGCCAGACCACAGTGGAAGCGGTACAGAGCCATTCCCTGTGACTGCCGTTACACCTTTCCTGACCTGCCTGCAGTAAGGCTTGGTTCACACAGGCGTCCAGTCCTGTTCTCTCAGTTTTTGACAGTTGGCATTTGCTCACACATAAATCTGTACATTTCCGGGCCAGTCAGGTAAAACTGATAGAAAAAAAGATGCAAAACTGACAGGACTGGACCGGACATTTGCAGATTCATGTATGTAGGTAAAATCCCATTGGTCATTAAAAATGCTCGTGGTACATTACTGCTGTATCGTCTTTTAAAAAGAAGCACTGTAATGACACATAGCAGAATGCAATACACTATTCAGGCGACCCACTTTTTCGTTAAAGGGATACTTCAGCCTAGACAAACATACTGTCATTAAGTTACATTAGTTATGTTATTTAAAATAGATAGGTAATATAATCTCTTATCCACTCTGATTTAAAAGAACAGGCAAATGTTTGTGATATCATGGGGGCTGCCATCTTTGTCATGAGGGCAGCCATCTTTTTGGTGGAAAGGAGGTGACAGGGAGCATGAGACACAGTTCCAACTGTCCTGTGTCCTGATCACCCCTCCCAGCATTAAAATTTAAAAAAATAAAAATTGCACTAAAACAGCAGAACGAGAACAACAACACTAGAAATCCCATCATGCTTTGCACAGCATCAGGGGAAAAATGCCCGGGCATTTTTCTTCTGTGCAGCTTAAAATGAGGCTTAGGCAAGAAAAACAAAGTTCTGATGCTGTGAAACTGTTAAAGAAACACCAGGCCTTTTATGTGCTGCTAAGCAGATTTTTAGTCTGGAGGTTCACTTTAAAAAACCTTCTTATAGCTATATTTTGCTGTATATTGGTATGCAGCTCTGCCATCCTACTGATGTCACAGTTCAGCATTCTGGGAGACCAGAGATCTTTTCTACTGCCTTTAGCACCCTGGGTGGAGAAACATTCCGCAGAGCTGCATCTGACATGTCGCCACCAGTGATAAATCTCAGAATGTAAATCAGGGAGAGGAAAGATGTTACAATGAGCAATCACTGACTAAGTAAATGAAAAAATAATATTGCAAAAATAAAAAAATAAAGCAATTTTTGTTATTTTCACTGCAGTTCCTGTGATAGAACTGATAGAATGATAAAATCCCCCCACCTGCAGCTCGTGCTATTTCTGTTTCTCCGCTTGATACAGAAGATAAGGGGACTGCAGTGCAGGGAACCACCAATATTCTCACAGGAAGGCAGACAGTGCTCTGACTATTTATGTTCTGTGAGGCGGGAATTTCTTCCAACTGCCATCTTACACAATCTACAGCATTTCACCCACTTCCTCCTGTATATAAAATCGCCTGAAGTCTCCGGGAGGTAGCCAGGCATCTCTCAAGCTCCAGGCTAGGAGGAGGACTTCCATCGTCTCTTAGGAACCCCAACCCCCTATGCTGCCTGTCTTTACTCAACACGGCCGGGACAGAGTTACAAAGCAATGTGCGATTTCTACACCACCAATGTGTTATCATTAAAGCAGGATTATCAGCCATAAAATCAAATTCCATTTACCCACTGCTCTGTGTTTATTATGCAGTCTACATCCTGAGCCTGCAATACAAACATTCCAATATAGTCATAAATGTTTCTGCTGTGATTAATCTTATCTCAGTCAGCCTGGCTTTATTCTGGTACATTGCCGGGGAGAGGGAAGCTTGTTATCTCCCCTCCCACATTATTCCTGCTCCGCAATGATTGGCTGAGGGCAGTTCAGTGTGACAGGAGGCTGAGAAGGGAAATACACCTCACCTCTCTGCAGAAGCTGCTGAAATATGATCTATGCTGTGCTCACATGTGTTTACAAAGCAAGCTAGATATGACAGTGCAGTTTCTAGGAGAAAAATAGAGTAAGGCCCCGTTCACACTTGCGTTTCTGTAAAGAACGGACCGGATGACCAGACCAGATCTGGATCGGATCCGGTTCGGAACCGTCCGGTTCCGATCCAGATCCAGTCCGTTTGCATACGTATTGATACGGCTGCGATCCGGATCCGTTTGGTAAAAGAGATACAAACGATATAAATATTAGGAAACAAGTAGGGTACGGGATATCATAAACCTCTTTTTGGCCTGTCTCACCCATAAATGTACAAAGATGCAAACAAATTGGGTATAGGGAGCACAAGGCTGGTTATAAAAAATAATACAAAATCTTTATTAGATAAAGCTGCATATAGTGTAACACATACAAACCCCCTTTAAAAACAAGCAACCATGTCTGGCTTTGCAAAGCATCTGAAATGGGCCATAAAACGTCCCTTCCGGAGTGCACTCCTATTCAAAAAAGGACTGACATGTCAGAGCATTTTGATCTTCAGGCCCATATGTACAGTATGCCAGGTTAGGCAGTAACCCATTGGTAGCACGAAATCCTGCACCTTGAAAATTGCACCACCCGTGTGCTAAGGTATATAATGCACGCCTCTATGTGTGAACATATACGCTCTCATTACAGACACCTGTATGCGTGTCTAACCTCTTACTCCTTATTGCCTGCACTGGATAGACCAGAGACTCACGTGACCCGTCAGGACAAAGATCGCCCGCATGGAGGAAGCACCTCTATTTCAGCAGCGCCCATGGATTGGAGTCGCCCGTTGGCTTGGACTTGGGCAGATTGAATAGTCCCATCTGGTGTGCGGCGAAGGAGGAGGAAGAGAAGCGGAGGCAACGGGGAGCAAACAGCGCGGAGCGCGCTTCCGGGTAACGCCGTCCACGTGACGCGTTTCGTCACTCACACGTGACTTCCTCAGACGTGACGTCAGCGGCGTGGTTGCGCCTCTATATATCCATGGCAACCACGCCTGCTGCTCGATTCCATACAGGAAGTGAAAGTAATTAAAAATTGAACACCAATGCGTTACTTTTTGTAGACAAATGTTCTTTCCAAGCAAATAATCCGAGAGAGATAGCGATTTTGGGACATATAAATCACAGAAACACCTTTAAGTTCAGGTCTCCATTCAAGCCTTGCGGGGATAGACTCCCACATTCATATATCAATTTTGACTCCTTCTGTAGGAGTTGTTTGTCAAAGTCACCCCTACGAGGGCTGATGTTCAGCTTATATATCCCCATAAAGCGGAGTCCTGATGTGTTTCCATTGTGTACAGTCCTAAAATGTTGCGCAAGAGGGTTAAGTCTTTTTTTATCTATGGTAGTACTCCTGATGTTGGCTAAATGTTCCCCAATTCGTGTGTTCAATGCTCGATAGGTTTTGCCAATATAGATTAGGTCACACGGACACCTAATCTGGTAAACAACTTTGGTTGATGTACATGATATATAGTCATTAACAGTAAAAAATCTGGAGCGATCATGATTGTAAAAGCGATTGCCAGTCTGTACAAATCTACACACGTCACAATCCAGACACTTATGCATCCCCCTGTTTGATTTCTTTTTGGGGGACTTATCCCACCCAAATTCGCTGGAAACCAGGAGATCGCCCAAGTTGGTACACCTTCTGGCCGCCATGTGTGGGTAATCGCCCACAATTTCTGCCATAATAGGATCTCTTAACAAGAGATGCCAGTATTTCTGCAAGATCTGTCGAATCTCAGTAAAGTGGGCGCCATAAGTTGTAACAACTCGGGAGACGGCCTGTAACTTGGGGTCACCCGATGATGGGACCCCCAGTGTCCCCGCAGATCTCTTTTTCAATAGGTCACTCCTATCGCGGGCCAAGGCCCTATGATATGCAGAGATAACTATTCGATTGGGATACCCCCTTGCCAGCAACCTGCATCTCAAATCCCCTGCTTAAATATTGTTGGGGTCTGCAGAAGGTGCACCTGTAGAATCAGGTCCTCCGCTGTGTAGGGCCTCACCTCCACCTCCGACATACTGCCAAACAGCTCCAGCACAAAGTCACTGCTGCTCCACTCCAGAAATGCTGGGCCCATGTGTCCCCATCCAAAATGGCCGCTAGAAAAAGCATAGGAAGTGGGGTAGAACGTCAGGTTTTTAAGGCCAGTGTGTTCTGTGCTTTCCGTTTCCCATTGGTTTCTGTTTCCGGATGGTGCAGTCAGGCTCCGGTCCGGGTGCGTCGGCCGGATGATCCAGACCCAAAAAATAGAGCATGTTGGAAAAGTGTCCGGAGTCCGGATCCGATCCGGCTCCGTTATGTACGGAACGGACGCGTGTGAACGGTCGCATAGACTTTGCATTGCTATGCGGAACGTCCATTCCGTTTGTACAGTATACGGTCCGGATCCGATCAGGCGAATCCGGACAGCGAACGCTAATGTGAACCGGGCCTAAGGGAGGAAATGTCATCAGGATTGGCTTCAGTCAGAGGATGTAAAGATGGAAAATGCCTGGAACAGTTTTCTCTTTATGTACTATATTAAATTCACTTAAATCAAAATGTGGACAGTACAATACATATGTTATGTAAGTAGAACAAGTATTTATCTACTGATAAAGGTTATTTTTTCCTGGGATAGTATGGCAGTCCCTGCTGCTTTAAGGCAATCTGATGGCAGGAGGCCTAGACCAAGATGCTGCAATTGGGTTTTTAGGGCGCATAAAACGTCCTCCTCGCAGCCAGACTACAGCGCACATCCCAGATCTCCGCCATGATATTTGTCAGCGTTCGGCAATCATAGGTCTAAAGGGAAGGCTATTTTTGTTTTGTTTATTTTGTTTTAGGCCAGGCTCACAGTGGTGCATTGCTGTGTACCAGCCTCTTTGTAATGGGGCTTACCGCACTGCAATGGACCGCTTATGCGACATTCACAGTGGGTCGGGTGCATTGCAGGATGACAGCGTGAAGCAAGGTAACACTGCATGCACACTGTTCTCCCCAGACTCTTTTAGCCGGGTGCTCCACCCAGCTAGTTTTAATGAGCACCCGGCTGCCATTGGCTCACCTCCTCCTATGCTGTAAGCAGAGTTGCGCACAGAAGCTCCGCCCCTGCATTCTCTCCTCTCGCACCACCCGGCTACTTTTTCATGCCACCCGGCTACTATGTCATGCCACCCGTCTGGAAAAAAGTTCTGGGGAGAACACTGATGCAGTGCATTACGGCAAAACATGCTTGTTAAAGTGTACCAGAGACAAACTCATATAAAGGATTTATACATACCCGGGGCTTCCTCCAACCCCATCCGCATGGATCGCTCCCACGTCGCCGTGCTCAGCCTTCTCCTTCTTCTGTACCGGGTCAGCCAGTCGCGGCCTGTCTGAGCAAACGCAGTGCGATCTCTTCTTCTCTTTTCAGTGGAGAATAGTACTGAGCCTGCACAAACGTCAAACTGACTGCGACTGGCCGAAGTTACAGGGACCGATACAGAAGAAGAAGAAGGCGGAGGACGGTGGCATGGGAGTGATTTGTGCGGATGGGGCTGGAGGAAGCCCCAGGTATGTATATATCTTTTATATGAGTTTGTCTCTGGTTTCCTTTAAAGTGAACCTCCGGACTAAAAATCTACTCAGCAGAACTGAAAAGGCTTGGTGTTTCTCTAACAGTTTTACAGCATCAGAACTTTGTTTTTCTTGCCAAAGCATCATCTTTAGCTGCATTTTTATCTAAGCTCCACCCATCAAAGAAAAAAAAGCCTGGCCTTTTTTTTCCTGATGCTGTGCAGAGCATGATGGGATTTCCTATGTTGTTGTTCACGTTGCCTAGCAACTGGGAGAGGTGCTCAGGACACAGGACAGTTGGAACTGTGTCTCATGCTTCCTGTCACCTCCTTTCAAACAAAAAGATGGCTGCCATCATGAAATCAAACATTTGCCTGTTCTTTTAAAACAGGGTGGATAAGAAATCATATTACCTATATATTTTAATTAACATAACTAATGTAACTTGATGACAGTATGTTTGTTTAGGCTAGAGTTCCTCTTTAACATTGACAGTGAAGCATACTTTTTATTAACTGCATGCTTCATTGTATGCTGAATGTATGCGACGCAGCACATGGGTAACATGCAGCGTGACTTTCCTGTTCCATTACTATTCCATGCAAATGTTATGTTAATTCCATGCAAATTTATACAGCTGGGAATGGACCAATCACATGCAGCGACTGTTGCATTGTATTGGACCGTTTCCGAGCTGCAGACATTCGCATCACATTTACATCAGCGCAGAATTATTGGCTTCTTCTTCAACCTTTTCTTCAGTGTCGTGCTAGTTGTGGTTTTTTAATACAGTATATTTAAGTTACAGATTTAATACTTAATCTTAAAAAAAAGATTTCTCAACAATAAAATATGAAGAATGTGATATTTGGTCCACCTGCAGTGTGTGAGGGAGGATTCCTATTGGCAGGTCAATTTAATGCAAATTGTATGCCGCTTGTAATTGGGTCAGTGAAAATCATCAGGAAGTGCATTTTGATTGGCCCAATTAAAGCTGCATTCAATTTGCATGCAGATGAATCTCTGTAGAACACCAAACATCAGTGAATTTCTCTAGATTATCAAATTTCAATTAATTTATGAACATTAACAACTCTCAGTGAATCTCTGTACATTGCCAAATCTCAGTGAATCTCTGTGCATTACCAAATCTCAGTGAATCTCTGTACATTAATGAATCTCAGTGAATCTCTGTACATTAACAAATCTCAGTGAATCTCTGTACATTAACAAATCTCAGTGAATCTCTGTACATTACCAAATCTCAGTGAATCTCTGTGCATTACCAAATCTCAGTAAATCTCTGTACATTAATGAATCTCAGTGAATCTCTGTACATTACCAAATCTCAGTGAATCTCTGTGCATTACCAAATCTCAGTTAATCTCTGTACATTAACTAATCTCAGTGAATCTCTGTACATCAAGAAATCTCCATGAACCTTTGTAAATTAACAAATCTCAGTGAACCTCTATACGTGAAGGAATCTCATTGAATCTCTGTACATTACCACATCTCAGTAAATTGCAGTAGATTAACAAATCTCAGTGAATCTTTGTACATTAACTAATCTCAGTAAATTGCAGTAGATTAACAAATCTCAGTGAATCTCTGTACATTAACTAATCTCAGTGAATCTCTGTACATTAACTAATCTCAGTGAATCTCTGTACATTAACTAATCTCAGTGAATCTCTGTACATTAACTAATCTCAGTGAATCTCTGTACATTAACTAATCTCAGTGAATCTCTGTACATTAACTAATCTCAGTAAATTGCCGTAGATTACCAAATATCAGTGAATCTCTGTACATTAACTAATCTCAGTGAATCTCTGTAGATTACAAAATATCGGTGAATCTCTGTAAATTAACTAATCTCAGTAAATCTCTGTAGAACACTAAATCCATGTAGATTATGCAATTGCAGGGAATCTCTGTAGCACACCAGATCTCATTGATTCTCTGCAGATCACCAAATCTCAGTAAGGCCTGGAACCCACTAGAAAGCGCAAAATGTTATCGCAATCGCTAGCAATTTGTGATAGCGTTTTGCAAGCCATTTTGGGAGCGATTTCCCTGCACCTATACAACAACAACAAACAACATTTGTAAAGTGCATAAGCATGGCTCAGACCATCGTGGTACAGAGGCCATGAGGGCCCCAAGGGGAGGCAAGGGAAGGGGTGGGAACATTGGGGGGCCTATCAAAGTTTCGCTGGGGGGGGGGGGGGCATGAATTGTAGTTACGCCCCTGACGCCCATATTAGGATTTCTGGCTGAAGCGGTGATCAGTATGATAAAACATCGCTGTCTGTTACTAATAAGCGGCACCAGAGGCCACACAGAAGTCTTGTGAAATTGTAACTAAAGAGAATAAAATGATGCAATGAGAAGAGGAAGGGCTGCAATATTCTGCAAGCTTTGCCAACTCACGGCTTTCATAAGACTTCTCTTTTTTGTGTTTTGTATTTTCACAGTTTGGTCAGAGATGAATCACGCAAGGAATGTTCTACGCAGCTGCAGTTCCCAACCAGCAGGGGGCCACCGATACGTTTAGCTGAGGTTAGTGCGGAGGTGTATATGGAGGAACTATATACCCCAAATTCCTCTCAAATCAAAGAAAACATTTCACTTGATAATTTGTATCCTCGTTCTTAACCCTTTAGCAGCCAATTTATATAGAGGCTTCCAAGTGCCAGTTTATTTTAGAAATTTTTTTTATTTCTTATTTGTTGCAGTTCTTTGCTACTAATTAGTATTACTGTAGTGTGTATTTATGGCCACTTGTCACTAGAGGGCAGTGTGAGATAATAGCAGAGGACTACTGCTTTCAGTTTCTCTATCCTCTGCTAGCAGAGAGACATCAAAGCATTGCAAGAATTTACAGCACAAGTTCTAACGCCTGAGGTGAAAAGCAGCGCACTTATCACACATGAGATAACTTCTTTGTTAAACTGCTGTCACATGAAAGTTTAACCCTTCAGGGAGAAATGTTTCCTGTAGCGTGGATCGGGGGGTTGGCCCTAGAGCTGCGCAGCCGCGCTCGCGGCTATGTGGACTGCGCAGCCGCGGCCAGCTCCGGCGGCCATCTTTGTGCAGGCAGGAGAGCCTGACCCGGGCCATGCGGTCGGGAGCCGTTTGGGGGGCTATTGAGCGGCGGGGACCCGGCGGAACGGCCCGGAGGGTGCGGACGGCGTCCTCTGTGTCTTCCAAAGTGATGCAGGTATCTAACTTTTTTTTTTTTGGGGTAGATTTGGCCTCGGAAGTCCTTTAGTATTGTCTTCTAAAAAAGGAAATTACATGCTCATTATTAACCATTTCGGGCCCGGCCACCTAACCCCCCTTAAGGACCAGGCATTTTGCGGTGGGGGGTGCATGCGTTTGGGGGGGTCAGGCGGCCAGATACCCTCTGTGGCTGGCTGTGCAGTGTTCCCCCCCCCATAGTGGCAGGTGTCCCCCCTTTCGCCAGCAGCTATCACCCACCTTCCAGGCTCCAGCGATGAGCCGCAATAGCCCCCTCTTCTCCGGCCGGCATCTCTGCTCCTAATGCCGCTCAGTTCCAGGTCCCGGCTTGATGACGTCATCAAGCTGGGACCTGGAACTGAGCGGCATTAGGAGCAGAGATGCCGGCCAGAGCAGAGGGGGGGGGCGCCGATCGTCACTAGAACGGCAGGGAGATGAGTGGATCCTCTTCTTCCCCCCCCCCCCCCCCCCTGTTGCCGCCGCTATCAAAGTGATCACTACGATCCGCCGGCGATCCTGCCTCCTCCTCACAGCAGCCGCGGGGCGCGCTGCTGTGAATCACTACACTGACATGAGAGGGGAATATAGATTAAGCGGCCGCCGGCTAAGGTAACAGCAGCGGCGGCCGCGGGGGAGTGGGGGGGCAAGAGGACTGTCCCGCGGCCCAACTGCAAACGTCCCACAGACCAGCAATGGGCCGTGGACCGGTGGTTGGGGACCCCATTTAGGAGACCAGCTATGTTTTTGTACTGGCTTCAGAACTTTCAGTAAACAAACATTCTGCAGAGATCACCTGCCACCTGTGATATAGAATGTAAATCAGGATAAGGAAAGATTTTACAACAGTCAAACACTGACTTAAATATGTATAAATAAGTTATTTTTGGTTACAGCTCCTCCTTACATCATTGGCTGGTAGCAAACTTTGATGCTCTCATTAGCCAGTTTCTGTTACCAGCCCTGTGGAAATGCTGTATGTTATACGGACACCAAGATTACGTAAACAGACTGAAGTCATGTTTTCCTGGATTTAGAGATTTCTATCCCATTTCCAAACAGCGTCAACAAGAGTTAGAAAAGAGGGGTGTGGTCTGTCTTATGACAGACAGCAATAAAATCCTTCTGATTTGTAACTTTGGGAAGAGTTAGAACAGTGACAGGAAGCCTCAGCAAAGCTGAGCACACAGTGACAGAAGGAGAAGCCGCCCATGGTGCAAGGCATTATGGGTAGCGCTATGTAAGGCATGTCTCTGCTGGCGATTAGGAGGGATGTCAGGATACACCTGGCCTTGCAGTAACGGATATGGATGGTGGAAGACACAGTCATTATCTATCCAGGCTCAGAGGATCAGCTCTGGTATTTCCTCCTTATACATGATGTCACTCATGTCCAGAAAGACACAAGCTTGTTTTCTCGCTTCCAGAACTCGGGAATCTGTTATTGCCGATGTTCCAACATTTCAGCATACCCATCAAAACAGCATACACCGGCACCACCAACTCCACACATCCACATAGGCAAGTTTAGGGGGGGGGGGGATTACTGGTGCCCAGGGCCAGTGGCTGGTTTGGGGATATGAACAGGCACAAGTTGCGACACCCAAATGTCTACACGCACCCTACCTGTACTTTCCTTCTCTACCTTCTTCCCCCCCCCCCCCACTCTCTTCTATCTTTCTCCCACTCTCTGTCTCACCATCTCCCCCCTAAAAACATTTAAAAAAAATCAGCATAGTCTCATTCTAACTACTATTATATATATACATAGTCATGTCACTGACTGTCCTCAGAGGAGCTGACAATCTAATCCTACCATAGTCATAGTGTTATGTCCTACCATATTATTATTATTATGTATTTATATAGCACTGACATCTTCTGCAGCACATTATAGAGTACATAGTCATGTCACTGACTGTCCTCAGAGGGGCTCACACTCTAATCCTACCATAGTCATAGTCTAATGTCCTACCATATTATTATTATGTATTTATATAGCACTGACATCTCCTGCAGCACATTACAGAGTACATAGTCATGTCACTGACTGTCCTCAGAGGGGCTCACACTCTAATCCTACCATAGTCATAGTCTAATGTTCTACCATATTATTATTATGTATTTATATAGCAGTGACATCTTCTGCAGCACATTACAGAGTACATAGTCATGTCACTGACTGTTCTCAGAGAAGCTCACACTCTAATCCTACCATAGTCATAGTCTAATGTCCTACCATATTATTATTATGTATTTATATAGCAGTGACATCTTCTGCAGCACATTACAGAGTACATAGTCATGTCACTGACTGTTTTCAGAGAAGCTCACACTCTAATCCTACCATAGTCATAGTCAAATGTCCTACCATATTATTATTATGTATTTATATAGCACTGACATCTTCTGCAGCACTGCACAGAGTACATAGTCATGTCACTGACTGTCCTCAGAGGAGCTCACACTCTAATCCTACCATAGTCATAGTGTAATGTCCTACCATATTATTATTATGTATTTATATAGCACTGGCATCTTCAGCACATTACAGAGCACATAGTCATGTCACTGACTGTCCTCAGAGGAGCTCACAATCTAATCCTACCATAGTCATAGTCCATTGCTCCCAACCGTCCCTCTTTTGCAGGGACAGTCCATATTTGGGAGCCCTGTCCCTCTGTCCCTCTTTCCTCCTGATTTGTCCCTCTTTCAGGACTTTGTCCCTCGTTCTATGTAAATATAAGTATTTCTCTACTAAAAAATGTGTTTGATTGACTCTAAACTTTAATCCCATCCTTTCAATTGTAAAACAACATATTTTTCTTATGAAATCTTTATGGTATTCATGACTAGGGGTTTGCCGAGGGCGTGATCAAGGGTGTGGCTTAAGTGTCCCTCTTTCTCATCTCAAAAAGCATTGCATTGGCCCCCTGTGATCGCGAGGTCTGCTCCCCTCTAGTTATGCCCCTGCACTATCAGTTTTGTGCTACTGCCCAGGTGCAGACCCTACTTGTGCACACGCAGCAATGCCGAGCTGGTACGCTAACCAGAGCAGGGCTACGAAAGCATATCCAACAAGCCCTTGTCCCGCAGAGGGTCCCAGCGCTGGATCAGTGGGGTGGAAGACGATGGGGAAACCTCAGTCCTATCCAGAGGCTTCCCTCTACTAACGTAAGCACTGTATCTATTTTTTTTAAGGTTGTAATGCGCTTCATGTTCACTTTAACCGGTTCGGGACCACAGTAATAGAATCTACACCGCACCTGTGGCTCTCTAACTCTGATGTGGTGTAGATTCTAAGCTGTGGCTTACCATGGTCCCGAGCCTATGGCTGCTCCTAGAGGAAGTCACCTCTGCTGTCACGTGACAGCTGAGCTTCCTCCTATCGGTCAGGAGCCGTTTTCATTGGCTCCTGACCTCCTGAACACTGTGAGCCAATCACAGAGGTCGGGAGGTGAAAAAAATGTCCTTAACGAAGTGCCTGTCCCAAATGAGTTAAAGTGGAACTTCAGCCTAAACAAACATACTGTCATCAAGTTACATTAGTTATGTTAATTAGAATAGATAGGTAATATAATCTCTTACCCACCCTGTTTTAAAAGAAAAGGCAAATGTTTGTGATTCATCGGGGCTGCCATCTTTGTCATGGGGGCAGCCATCTTTTTGGTTGAAAGGAGGTGACAAGGAGCAGGAGACACAGTTCCAACTATCTTGTGGCCTGATAACCCCTCCCAGCTGCACACGCTAGGCTTCAAATGTCAAATTCAAGATGTAAAAAAAAAAAATTGCACCAAAACAGCAGAACGAGAACAACAAAATCAGAAATCCCATCATGCTTTGCACAGCATCAGGGGAAAAAAGCCCGGGCAGTTTTCTTCTGTGCAGCTAAAAATGAGGCTTGTATAAGAGAAACAAAGTTCCGATGCTGTGAAACTGTTAAAGAAACACCAAGCCTTTTCAGTGCTGCTGAGTAGATTTTTAGTCCGGAAGTTCACTTTAAGAACAAACCATATATTAATTGATGATTTTTTATACTAAGCATAATAAAATAAATCAATAAAAGATATGCTTTTGTTTCCATATTGTCTCTGTAGATCCTCGGAACTCCTCTTCCCAGCCTGATCTGCACTGACTGCCACCTATGCTGCTCAATGTTTGCCTGTGACCTTATAAACACTGGCTGACATTTCTCCCATTTCTATAAACAGCGGGCCCTTTGCTTACTGAAACGCTTCCTGTATGCTCACAGTTTATTTTTTTGCTTACAGTGTACATAAACCGACATCATTAACCTGCAGTAAGAGAGGCTACTGGGGACATAAAGAGATAATTCCCAGGCCGGTCACATTACGAGAATACAGATATAGGCTGCGACAGAACAACAGAAGTGTGAGCTAATATGGGCGCCCGCTATGCAAACTGTGGCTACTAAGAATGGGTACAAAGCACAGGATCATATTATAGCGACGAGGATGGTTAAAGTAAACCAGAGCTGGGAGGTCCACGCATGTGCAGAAGACCCAGGCTGGACACTAGAGAGGGCCCGAACGGTTCGCTGGCGAACTTCCGTGGTTCGCGAACCGCAAACTTTTCCGGAAGTTCGGTTCGCCCCCATAGTGCATCATGAGGGTCAACTTTGACCCTCTACATCACAGTCAGCAGGCACATTGTAGCCAATCAGGCTACACTCTCTCCTGGAGCCACTCCCCCCCTTATAAAAGGCAGGCAGCGTCAGGCATTGGACTCACTCGTCTGCCTGCAGTAATTAGAAAAGGGATAGCTGCTGCAGACTCTCATAGGGAAAGCTTAGTTAGGCTCTTGTAGGCTTCTTAGCTTGCTCCTTGCTGATTCTTATTGCTAAAAAAAAGCACCCCTCAACAGCTCTTTTGAGAGCTAATCTTATTCTTGTGATCTATTTTTTTTTTTTTTGTCCCATTGACACTTGTGTTGCATAGACAACCTTGGGAATTCCTACTGTGTGTGCCACTGCCAGGCCCAGCACATTCAGTGACTACTACCTGTGTGTGTGACAGGTGCACATTGTAATACCCACTGCATTTACCTACCTATTGTTCACTGTGCACCCACCCATCTACGTGAGCGCACGCAGTGTCACTGTGCCTGTCCGGTACCTGTCTGTGTGTGACAGGTGCACATTATAATACCCATCACTGCATATACCTACCTGACAGTCTCTGTTGTTCTATCATTGAGCTACCACAGCCCGGCGACCATATGGGCTTGAAAACCGCTATCGCCATGGTGTGCACCAGTCCAGCACGGCCGTCACTACGCAAACAGCTGTTTGTGGTGCATTACACAGTGAGTTTGGTGTGTCAGTGTGAAGCAGTACTCTAATTACACTCCCTGATTGATGTATACACATGCAAGATGTTTGAAAGCACTTTAGGCCTGCAAATTAGCATTCAATGTGATTTCTGCCCTTAAAACGCTGCTTTGCGTCAAATACAGATTTTTCCCCGGGACTTTTGGCATGTATCCCACTCTGCCATGCCCCCCTCCAGGTGTTAGACCCCTTGAAACATCTTTTCCATCACTTTTCTGGCCAGCATAAATGTTTCTAGTTTTCAAAGTCCGCCTCCCCATTGAAGTCTATTGTGGTTCGTGGAACTTCGCGAACTGAAAATCGGAGGTTCGAATCATCTCTACTGGACATGACTAAGTAAGTTACTGGGGCTGAACGCAGCTGAATGGCAGACCACGGGAGGACGGCGTGGGACTCGCATGTGCTTATGGGGCTGGAGGAAGCCCCGGGTAAGTATCGATTTTTCATAGGTCGTCAGCTCTGGTACACTTTAAGGTTAGGCAGGTGCGTGTTCATGGCCGAGCTGCGCATGCGCGACTCGGCCAAGCTTTCGGGCCATCCAGCGGGGACAGCAGCCACCCAGGAAAACAGCGAGGGACAAGCAGTCTCAAGGGAGCTTAAGGAAACCCCAGGTAAGTGTGGTACCTGAGACGCTTCTCGTCTCAGTTACGCTTTAAGGATTACTAATATTCATCGTACATATAGAGGTGTTAATCACCAGCATAGCACCAATGAAAAACTAATAGGGTGGCCTAACGGGCCCCTCTGGTAAAGGGACCCCAGTGCGGTCGCAACCTCTGCACCCCCTATTGCTATGCCACTGTTAGGCCCCCATGAGGGGGGGTTAAGTTTAGGCACCACTTTGGGGGGATTAAGGTTAGGCACTATTGGGGTGTGGGTTTAAGGTTAAAGCAGAGTGAGAGTAGGGAGAGTGTAGGTCATAGTCAAAAATTACTGATATTTCACTATATAAATTAAGTAGTAGAATATCAGTGCTGATACTCTACTACTGACTATTACTATTTTCTGTGCACTTTATAATGATACATTTTGCATGGCAAAGCACGCCCCCAAATTAGCATGCGGCACTTTAAAATGCATGTGGCCACGAGGACGGCAGTGGAGGAGAGGTATAGCTCTATAAAGTGAGTGAATCACTGCTGGCCTTGTAGCTCAGCGCAGTACGGTGACAATCTGAGCCGCAGAGGATGTCACATGCTAAAGATGTCACATACTGCAAGAGGACCCGGGAAACAGCACTCCTGACCTATTGGCTTAAAATAAATAGTCCTCTTATTTTAAGCCTGAGGAACTAAAAATCGCCCAGTGGAGCGCCCGGCCCTTCAGCGCAGAGTATCCCTGCGGAGTCTATAAATATCAGACAGATGTCCCCCTTTTGGTTTTGGTGACAATAGACCTGATTGCAGAACTGAATGCCCAAATCCAGACAGGAACAATGAAGTTTATATCAACGTTGTTCAGGTTTTTTTTTTTTACTTAAAAAGTCCTGAATAGTCATTTTGTCAGGGTTTCCCCAATTTACTACAGTGGCGTCAGACTGTTGCACAGCAAAGCATGATGGGAGTATCTGGAAATCAGTGGGAGGTTTCTTATGAGCCAGTGGTCAGCAACTCAAACTACATACAGCCAATTTTCAATAACCAATGACTGACCACTTTCAAGTAGTAAGAAGGCCAACAGATTTTGAGTACTATGAACAGGTATATGGAAGCAGCCATATTTGTTTCCTTTTAAACAATACCAGTTGCCGGGCAGCCCAGCTGATCATTCTGGCATAATTAGTGTCTGAATCACACACCTGAAACAAGCTTGTGGCTAATCTTGCCAGATTTTTGTCAGAAACATCTGATCTGCATGTTTGTTCAGTGGCTATGAGCAAAAAGTATTAGAGGCAGAGAATTTACCGGGACAGCCAGGCAACTGGCATTATTTATAAGCCTTTGATAAAAAAAAAATCAGTTTTATTCACCTGGGGCTTCTACCATCCCCCTGCAGCCGTCCCATGCCCTCGCAGTCACTCACAAACCTCTGGTCTCCCGCCGCCAGCTAGTTTTGCTTCACTGACAGGCCCGATAGGCCAGGCCATGCGTAGCCTTCTTTCGAAAACGAAACTAGCTGGTGGCGGGGAACCGGAGGATCCATGAGTGATTGCAAGGGCACAGGACAACTGATTTTTTTTCAAAGGCTTAAAGTGAACCTCCAGACTAAAAATCTACTCAGCAGCACTGAAAAGGCTTGGTGTTTCTTTAACAGTTTCACAGCATCAGAACTTTTTTCTTACCCAAGCCTCATTTTTAGCTGCACAGAAGAAAACTGCCTGGGCATTTTCCCCCTGATGCTGTGTAAAGCATGATGGGATTTCTGATGTTGTTGTTCTTGTTCTGTTTTGGTGCAATTTTTTTTTCTAATTTTGAATTTGAGATTTGAAGCCTAGCGTGCGCAGCTGGGAGGGGTGATCAAGACACAGGATAGTTGGAACTGTGTCTCATGCATGCTCCCTGTCACCTCCTTTCAACCAAAAAGATGGCTGCCTCCATGAAATCACAAACATTTGCCTGTTCTTTTAAAACAGGATGGGTAAGAGATTATATTACCTATCTATTTTAATTAACATAACTAATGTAACTTAATGACAGTTTAGGCTGAAGTTCCCCTTTAAGTATCCCTTTAAGGCTGGATGCATCCCACTGAAAAATCACGCTGCAATGTGATCCAACTCAACACCATGTATGTAAGTGTGAATCCAGCCTCAAGCAATCTTGAACCAAACCTTCCTCATATATGTACTCATATTGATCACATATAACAGTATGTGTTACTACTGCTAGTGTCATCTCTCCTCACTGGATGGATTTGCAGAATCTGCTACGTATGCCTCGCTCTTACTAACTTTTGTAAAATTACCTTAACCGCAGAACCAATGTTTCAGCATAACGACTGATAGTATAAAGGGTTACTTCTGCCTCTAAGGTCCCCTGAGGGCCACATCAAGGTCAAGCAGTGAATCAGTTCGGTGGACTGTGCACAGCTTTACTGGAGAGGGAAAAAGTATCTACTAAAAAACAGCATCAAATATGCATATAGAAGGTAACGGTCCTTAGCCCAGTACACAGCGGGGGATCTCCATTGCTCGGCAGGGATAGATGATGCCTTGGGGCGGCAGAGTACTGCCGACACTGTACAGATGGGTCATCAGTCTCCAGGCTAGCGGCATGGGGAGCAGGGAGAACAACGCGACTGGGTGGTGCACAAGTGTCGGGGATCGCTAATTATCTGGCATGCTGGATCGTAGGTAGATGTCGTGCAGGCGCCGTACACACACCGGATTGGATCACGATTCTCGGCCGGGAAGTTGAGGAGCTTGACTATAGTTTTTATTTGCAAAAGCATTCCGGAATTCAGAAGCATGTTAAAACACAAGATCGGGCAATTTATTTAAAGAGAACCTGTAACCAAGGATTGAACTTCATTCCAATCAGTAGCTGATACCCCCCTTCTCCTGAGAAATCTTTACCTTTTTTCCAATAGATCATCAGGGAGGGGGTCTGTATGGCTGATATTGTGGTGAAACCCCACCCACAGTGTGATGTCATGGCTATGGTCCTGACCTGTCTGTATCTTTCCTTAAAGCAAACCTAAAGTGTCCTAAAAAAAAAGAATAGTTAGATACTCACCTATGGAGCCGAGTCCTTTTGTCTCACGTAGAGGAGGTACACACGCTAGCACAAGGAACCAGGATATCCCCAGTTTAGTGGAGGAGAGGACTGACTCCAACAGGAGATATGGCGCACAGAGCAGGCGTAGATCCGAACAGCCACAAAACAATCCTTCCACTATAGTGGCTCAGCGCAAGGTAGCGCTGAGCGCATAAACCAGAACTCAGAAGATCAGGACAGGTAACAGAATGAACGCTTGCTTAACTAGTCACTACTTAAGTGACAGCAAGCGTCCAAGACAAGACAGACTGGAATGAGGCAGCCAATGCGATTGCAGCGGTGGCGTGCCTCACAAGGACAGGACAGGATAGTCGGGAAATAGAGTACAAAGAAGGCAGACGTAATCCACACAAATATACAATAGGTATGATTTCCTAGTGTATTACGATTACAGCTATCAATGAACTACAAACGACTAACGGACATATGTATATATTGGAGATAAACCGATATAAACCGATATATGACCTAAGCAAGGAACACTGACTAAGACCTGGAGCAGGACTAGCAACAGGACTGAACTAGCTAAGCACGGGTGATCACGATACGCGCAACCTACCAAAACATGCTGGAAACTAACTGACTGAACACAGGAAATAAACAGTTCGAGTACGTATATATCAGCGACACTGATGTATTAACATAACACGAATACAAGGAAAATAACAAACGCGCTAGTATGCGTATATATTGGCGATGAACCAATAGATGATGCAAGACTAGCAAAGTAACAACTTCTGATAACAAGAGCTGAACTGGAAGGACTCACTGACCCTTCACAGGAGTCAGCGCAGTCCACACGAGATCTAGAAACGGAGGGGGCTCGGGCAGAGTAACAGACTGAATCTGAGACCATGATAGCCCATGGAGCACTGCAGGAAGCAGTCCTTTATACTGAGGTCATCCAATGGGAGCAGACATGCAGATTCCCACACAGGTGAATGGTAATCAATCACAGGCTGACAGCAGGAAAAGGCAGACAAAGCTATGCAGCCTGCAAGAAAGGGTTTGCAGCCCCACAGACATGTTTGTTTTCGCAAAAGCATATTAAACTGTCATTAACTTCAGAGTGACTGCAGATGGAATCAGCAACTAGTTTAAGTGCAAACCAAACTATGCAAGCAAATGCATGTAATGACATCAGAACTGCTTGGGTTGCAATACCACTGCAGTCAGCAGTAAACGCTGCAGAAGCGATCGTGACAGCACTGAAGCGAACTATAAGGAAGCTTTTGCGGGCGCGGGCCACAAAATATTGTATCGAGGGCCGCAAATGGCCCGCGGGCCGCGAGTTTGTGGCCCCTGCTATAAACCAAAACGATGAGTCACGCCCCCCAGTGACGAAACGCGTAGGGCGGAGCCTGAGACACGTATGCTGCCTGATACACTTCCTGACACACTTGCCGAACGGAGGGTTTACCGGACAAGGCGTGGAGAGACCTGCCAGTCACCGGTTATGTGAGATATGCTGGTTTTTATACATAATTTGGTACGCAGAACTATTTTAGCAGGGCTTGTGAGCCATATTAAATGAAACTTTTTACACTATGAGAAGTGGTGTTTATGTTTATCCCTAGTGCTTGGATCAAAGTGATTTGCGATACGCTCAGTTGCAAGAAGCCGTTTGGTGAGCAGGGGGCTGACCGGGGGAGTGTGTGTGCCCCCCATTCCTGCATGTGGTGGAGTTAACCCCGACACAGTGTGTGTATAGAGCACAGGGTGTACTGTTGTTGGAAGTTACCCGCTATGTATTGTACTTTGCTACCCTGGGGATATTTAAGGAGCAGAAGCTCATCTCTGCCAGAAGCGCGGCTGTGACAAGTGACTGTTTTCAAAGGCTGCCCATGGAGAACCAAAGAAGTATTTCACCTGCAGGTCAAATAACTTTAACAGGGGAACAGCGGTGGAACGAGGGCACGGAGAGGGGTCTGGGGCCAATCTGCTCATTTTGGTTGCAGCACTTCGGGCGCCACCATAAGCGGTACAAAAATTACATCTGTAGCGGCGCGTTTAATGAATAATTTGGTGTCGATTGCTGGAGCCTGAATTACATATAGTATTATTGTCACCCAGGAGTTCAGCTTCACCCTGCGCACAATTTGGGCGCGGCCAATTAAAATGTACAAGTGCTAGGAAGGCTCTCTGCGATCCCGAGCATTAAAGAGACACTGAAGCAAGAAAAAAAATTATGATATTATGATTTGTATGTGTAGTACAGCTAAGAAATAAAACCTTAAGATCAGATACATCAGTCTAATTGTTTCCAGTACAGGAAGAGTTGAGAAACTCCAGTTGTTATCTCTATGCAAACAAGCCATTAAGCTCTCCGACTAAAGGTGCCCATACACTCGTCAGATTGGCAGCAGATAGATAAGAAATGCATCTGATGATCTATCTGATGCGTTTTTAGAACATTTTTTACCAGGATAGAATTCCAATAGATTTCAGTTTGAAATCTATTGAAATTCGATCTGATGGCATTTTTTGCCATCAGATTTCCATTAAGGCCAATGCAAACTGATAAGCAATCTCATCAGATCGACCTAAATTTTCCACCCTGCAAGTTCGATGGAAATCCATCGAAATCGATCGAAATCGGCCGTCGATCGGTCGATTGGCCAACCGATTTGCAATCGATCGATCGATCGATCGGGATCGATCGGTCGGCCAGAAAATCGGCTGAGTGTATGGGCTGCTTAAGTCAGTCGTGGAGAGGGCTGTTATCTGACTTTTATTATCTCAACTGTAAGTGAACTGTTTACTTTTCCTCTGCTAGAGGAGAGGTCATTACTTCACAGACTGCTCTGAAAGAATTATTTTGAATGCTGAGTGTTGTGTAATCTGCACATATTATAGAATGATGCAATGTTAGAAAAAACACTATATACCTGGAAATAAAAGTATGAGAATATTTTCTTTGCTGCTAATCTTCTAGAAATTATTCATAGTACACAACCAATTCATTATATCATATATATTTTTTTCGCTTCAGTGTCTCTTTAAGCCTGGTAAACACGATGCCATTTCCCGCCAGATTCAAAGTCACATTGATAATTTCCGACTGGTCTGGTCTGATTCCCAATCGTTTTCTGATCGGTTTTATATAGAATTAATAGGAAAATCTATCAGAATAACGGTCGGAAATTAGACCGGACCTGTTGGAAATTATTGATTCGACCATCAATCTGATTGGAAATTGCATCATGTGTGCCATTTTTACACATGTTTAAACGGTCACTTTAGGGTTGCTTTAAATGATTTCGGAAGCCTGGCCTTCCACCTGTATCTACAGCAGCGATGTGACCAGCATACCGTGTGTGCAGGATTTTGTTTTACGCGTTTTACTGGCATCTGTAGAGGAAACAGATAAAAAGGTGAGCTATAGAAGTGATACGAATAACCGGTTCTTCCAGCTCATCGCAGACGCGTCGCCGTTGGTGATTGATTAACTCCCTCCGAGCCACACTTCAGCAACGAACGCCCGGCAGGAATCTGACGCGCCTCCAGAAACGATAGATCTGCTCTGTTTATTCCACGACCATCTGTTAAATCTCCCACCACATCGGTTAGCAGAGCGCTGCCTACGCTCCCCCCCACCCCCCGCGCGCATATCTAATGCAGGACAGCACAGTCCAGTGCACCGGAGACAGGATGATCATATGGTTACTCAGCTGTAGCAAACCGTGCTCATGTGTCACCTCCGATTACAGGCAAGACTCCGGAATGTATAGTTAGCAAAATGGATGATCAGGAGTTTGCACACGGAGATGTAGGCCGCGGCCCCGACCGCGCACAGCTTCCCCCAGGCAGTCGAGGGCGAGCGGAATGATCAGGAGTTTGCACACGGAGATGTAGGCCGCGGCCCCGACCGCGCACAGCTTCCCCCAGGCAGACAAGGGCGAGCGGAGAGCAATTTCAGCAGATTCAACAATGTCATGAGATGTTTGTCATGGGCTCACCAACCCGTATCCTACTGGCGAGCGGACAGAACCGCGCTTATTTAAAGCAAACCTGAACTGAAAAATCAAAGTCAAAATAAACATACACAGGTCATACTTACCTCCCATGTAGTCTACTCCTCAACCTCTTTCTCCTCTCCTGTGTCCCGTTTGTCCACTGTGATCAATGGAATTCTCAGTCTTCCATTTTGAAAATGGCCATTACCCCATAACAGCTTCCTGGTCAGCACACTGTTAAACTGTAATATTGCACACTTGTGCCATAGGGGAACATGGACATTACCTTGCACAGTTCTCCTTTCAGTTATAACTGACAGCAACTGATATGGAACTGTCAGTGACGGATACATTTCAGTTCTGACAAAATCTTGTCAAAACTGGAAGAAACCATTGTAAGAAAAAAATGGTGAGCTTCTGAGAGGAACTGATGGTGACATACTGTAAGCAGGGCCGGTTCTAGTAACAATGGGGCCCCTGGGCAAAATTAACCTGGGGGCCCCCCAAATAGCCACCCCCCTCCCAACCAAAAAGCAGCAGTAGAGACATTTTGTTGCAGCCATATTTCCCCATAGGACCCCTGAGCCAGAGGCTGAAACCCCCTGGCTCTGCCAAAGACTGCGTAGGGGCCCCGGGGAGCAACGGTTAAGTTGGGGAGAGACACCTTGGGGGCCCCTACAGGTTCTAGGGCCCTGGGGCAATTGCCCCCTTTGCCTCTATGGTAGCGCCGGCCCTGACTGTAAATACAGTTCAAGTTCACTTTAAAGGGATACAGATTCAATTAATTAAAAAATATATTAAGCTGTAAAACATTGTACAGTACACTTGAAGAAGGACGGACCTGGAAATGCCAAGGGCTAAAAAATACAAACGGGACAAGTGCCGGGAGCCAGTTGTGCAATATGTCAAAGAACCAGAAGATTTTTGGGTGAAGAGGATTACTGGCAACAAGGTTGGCAGTTACTGCAATTACAGTTGCAATTACTGGCAACTGGTTGCAACAAGGATGCAACCACCAATAAGGCTTGCGGAGGATTCCACGCCACCGCTTGGGTTTGTGAGGATCCTCATTGGTCACTTTCCTAATGATCATGTTAGCCCCAGAAGGGGATTTTACTAAATCCTCCAAAAGGTGTAAAACAGTTATAACTGGATGGTGGAGGCACCCAAAAGTAATAAAATAATTAAAAACGGTTTAAAAAGGAGAAGCAGTGTTTGGCTTTCCTCTCCTGCTACAACACAAAAATTCAAAAAGTTTATTGCACAGACAACGCATTTTGTGGGTGTCCCCCGCTTCCTCGGGTCAATAGAAACCCAAAAATATGCTGTATAGCTTTGCCAATCAGACTCAACACCTCAGAAACGCTTGAGTCTGATCACCAAAGTCACACGGCATGATTTTTCATGCTCAGTAGTATTTGAATCACACACCTGAAACAACCATGCGTCTAATCCAGACAGACTTCAGTCACGAAAATCTGATCGGCATGCTTTTTCAAGGATTATGGATTAGAGGTAACCATAGCACCATAGGACGGCCAGGCAATGTGCATTATTTAAAAGAAAAAAATATATAGCTGTTTTATGCTGCCTGTTTACTGTACTAATAAAAGTAATATAGGCCATCAGATAAAAAAACACACTGTATATAAAATGAGAAAGCGTTTGGCGCATCAAGGCCCCACTGAGATAAAAAAGTGCTGCTAATGGAAAGTGAGAAAAATGTTTTATAGATCCTTTTGACTAGTGACACACCCTATCGGTTCATATGACGAGAGACTCTACTTTACAGAAATGATACAGATTAGTCAGCCTGTCCTCAGCCTCGTGTTAAAAGGAGAAGTTGGGCAACAAGAACGTGCAGCTAAGCTGACCGCATGTCACAACCTCACAGCGACTGTAAAACCAAAACTCTCCCAGCGCTAACAGGCTAAAGGGGCCCATACACCTATTTTCCTGCAGATATACAGCAGATACGATCACTGTGATCGACTCTGCTGTGAAATCGTTGCGCAGACGCTGACCGAACGATCGATTTGCGTCCGAAATCGATCGTTTCTGCCAATCCGTCCGTGCAGAAGATTTCGCTCGATTGCCGGCGGGTCGGGAGTGCGTCGATAGCGGCGTTCGAATGTCCGATGACCGACGCTAGCAGCAATACATTACCTGCTCCGCCGGCGCGTGTCCCCGCTGTCACCGCTGCTCCTTCTCCGCTGGGCTCCGGCAGGCTTAACTTCTTCCTGTCCTGGCAGGAAGTTTAAACAGTAGAGCGCCCTCTACTGTTTAAACTTCCCTGGACAGGAAGTGAAGTGAAGTGGGAGCCATGGAGCCGAGCGCGGAGAAGAGACAGCGGAGACCGGGGGACGGATCAGGTAATGTACACAGGGGGTAGCGGAGGCTTCACAGATGGTGAATCGATTTCATGCTGAAATCGATTCACAATCTGTTTGCAGTAAAGGCAGCCATACGATCCCTCTCTGATCACATTCAATCTATTTGTTGGTCAATCTGATACAAGCAGAGAAAACAGGAGCAAAAGTCAGGCGGTTACTTGAAACGGCCAATCAGATTTCAGCGGTGCCCATCCATTATTCCATTTTCCGGCCTCCCAGAGATTGATGCTGCAATATGGCCACCCAATCACAAATCATCGACTTAGGGTTCTTTTACACTGTTGTGGTGCGATTTGGAAATGTAACATGCAACTTCTGCTGCACTTCCAGGATTGCTGGGGAAGTCGCACGGTATTACTTCTGCGGAACCTGGAGCACTTCCGCTGCATCGTGTCACACCGCAGGCAGTGTGTCATGTCTCATTGACACTGAAGTGAAAAAAAAAATGATGATATATTGAATTGGATGTGTAGTACGGATAATTACTAGAACATTAGTAGCAAAGAAAATATTCTCATATTTTTATTTTCAGTTTTATAACATTGCATCATTCTCTAATATTTGCAGTTTACACACTGCTCAGCATTCTAAACGATTTTACAGAGCAGGCCTAGTGAACTATTGACCTGTCCTCTGCTGACGAAAACAATACAGTGACTGACAGTTGAGATAACAAGCTTTAGAAGACTGAGCTCTCTGCGACTTTGAAAGTTGTGGAGCTCAATGGCTTTTTTGCATAGATAACAACTGGGGTTTATTAACTCTTTCTGTACTGGAAACAATATTATACTTGCGTCTCTGCTCCTAATGTTTTATTTATTAGCTGTACTATACATACAAATCATTATATTATCATTTTTCTCTCTCGCTTCACTGTCACTTTAATGGCCACTGCATTGACCTGCGGCGGGGGAGAGCACCACGACGTGACTCACCGCGGTAAGTGTAAAAGGGGGGCCTTAATGCGAAGCATGCACTGTATGGTGAATGAGATGCTAACAATTTCAGCTTGTATGCAAATTTAAAGAGGAACTCCAGTGAAAATAATGTAATAAAAAAGTGCTTAATTTTTAAAATATTATGTATAAATGATTTAGTCAGTGTTTCCCCTTTGTAAAAGCTTTCCTCTCCCTGATTTACATTCTGACATTTATCACATGGTGACATTTTTACTGTTGGCAGGTGATGTAGCTGCTGCTTGCTGTTTTGGCAGTTGGAAACAGCTGTAAACAGCTATTTCCCACAATGCAACAGGGTTCACAGACAGGAAACTGCCAGGAGTACCTCGGTACTCAGAGTTTCTTGTGGAAGGGGTTTCACCACAATATCAGTCATACAGCGCCCCCTGATGGTCTGTTTGTGAAAAAGAATAGATTTCTCATGTAAAACTGGGTATCAGCTACTGATTGGGATAAAGTTCAATTCTTGGTCACGGTTTCTCTTTAATGTAAACTGTAGAGTGGTACATGCCTACAATGAATTCTGCCCAGCAGGGATCAGAGCATGGTCCTTCATGGGACAGTTCAGGCCAATTTCTGTACATAAGCGTTGCTAGGCCACAGGCTGGCGACTCCTTCTGTTGCTATGTAGGGGGAGGATGGCCAATGGAGTGAGCAGGGAGAGAACAAAGCTCTCAGGCAGCGCTCGGTCATGTCAATCCACCAAGGCAGACTGACCATCTATGCATCCATAGAGAGTCGGGGGGCGCTGTACACGCTACATTCTCAGCCATACCTGTGTATGAAGCTTTAGAACAGGCTTTCTCAACCAGGGTTCCTTGAGGACTCTGCAGGGGTTCCTTGGCATTTTCCCCCATCGTGGGGGAAGTATAATAGAGCACACTATAATAGGTGGTACTGTAACAAGAAGCACTAAATTGGGGGCTCAGGAGACACTATAATGAGTGGCAGTGTAATGGGGATAGTGAAATAAACAGCCACACATACTTTTAAAGACCACGCCTCCTGCAAAATAAATGCGGGGTTCCTCGAGATCCAAAAGTTATTAGCAGGGCTCCTCCATGGTAGAAAGGTTGAGAAAGGCTGCTTTAGAACTTGCCTAACCTAGGTGACCAGAAAGTGCATTTCATTAAAGTGGATCTGAACTCTTACACAAGATAGAAGGAAAACACATTGAAATGCACCCTGTATGTATTTAGAGAGATTAGTCTTATTCCTTCTCATCTGTGGCTAATCACAACTGTAATTTGATCTCTCAGCTGTGTCAGCTGGCTGCCTTGCAGAGCAGCTAATTGGTAAACACAGGATGTTAGCCCTATGTCTGCTTCCATGAAAGCAGGAAGTAGGCACACTGCAGATGTATTGCAGGATTTGTATCCGCTGTAACAAATTATTTTCTTTAAAGGTAATTATACTGTTAAAGCAGAGAAGAAGTTCTGAGTTCAGGTCCACTTTAACCCAGCCAAATTTGCATCCAATCTGCACGCCAGCCGCCATTAGTAGCCTCTCGTTGACCATCTCTAGTCAGAAGCCTAATGCTGGGTACACACGTTGCGATTTCCCGCTCGATCCCGTGCGATCGCTTATTTCCGGCATGTTCGACTCGGTTTCGTTCGATACAGCCGTCGATTTCGCATGATAAGTATGCAAAATCGACGGCTGTATCGAACGAAACCGAATCGAACATGTCGGAAATAATCGAATTGATCCTGATCGAGCGGGAAATTGCAATGTGTGTACTCAGCATTATGTCTGCACAGAGAAAATAGAGCAGCAAAACATTCTGTTAATATGCTAGTCAGCCCGATCCCGAGTGCCAAATTTGGAATTAGCAAACCAAAGCTGCTAGTGTTGCTGGTTCAGTGATTTGCAAGCCACAACTTCCCCCTTTCCAGTAAAACATTTTTTTTTCTTCCAGCGAATAATTAACAACTTAAAGACCGCCCCACGCCAACGGGCGTGGTCGCGGCGGCAGCCCCAGGACCACCTAACGACAATTGGCGTCAAGTCCTGGGGCTGGGATTTGCAAGAGATTGCGCACAGGCTTCAGTCTCCGAGCGGCGGTTGCCGCTCGGAAGACTGTTAGATGGCGAAAACGCCGTCTTTACACAGTGTACAGCGCTGCGATCAGCAGCAGCTCTGTACTGGGGACAGCCGTGTGACACGGCTGTCCCCCTGGGGGACTCAGAAGCGATCCGCTGAGATAGGCTGAAGCCTATCACAGCCGATCCCTGTGATAGGCAGACGGGGGGAGGGAGGGATGGAGGGTAATTTTCATATTAGCCACTTCGGGACCGGCCGTCTAATCCCCCTTAAGGACCAGGGCATTTTGCCGTGGAGGGGGGTGCGCGCGTTTGGGGGGGTCGGGCGGTCGGATCCGGTCTGTGGTGTGCTGGGCTGTGTGTCCCCCATGGAGGCAGGTGTCCCCCCTGTAGCTGGAAGACATCACTCACCTTCCAGGCTCCAGCGATGAGCCGCAGTAGCCACCTCTTCTCCAGCCGGCATCTCCGCTCCAAATGACGCTCAGGTCGGGTCGCGGCTTGTTGACGTCATCAAGCCGGGACCCGGCGCTGACGTCAGACGGAGCAGAGATGCCGGCCAGAGCAGAGGGAGGGCGGCGATCGTCGCTGGAACAGCAGGGAGGTAAGTGCACTTCTTTTCCCCCCCTGCCGCCGCCGCCGCTGTCAAAGTGATCACTACGATCCGACGGCTTGGTCTTAAAGCTGCAGTGGCCATTTTCACAATAATGTGCCTGGTCTTTAGGGGGGTTAATCACTGTGGTCCTCAAGTGGTTAAGGTAGTCATACATTCGGCAATGATGTGCAGATTCGACCAAGAGACAAATCTCTCTCTGGGCCAGTGCACACGAAAAACCTCTAGCAGATCTTCAAAACGCTAGAGGTTTTTGAAGCAGATTTTCAGATTTTTTTATTATTATTATTATTTAGTATTTCTATAGCGCCAACATCTTCCGCAGCGCTGTACAGAGTATATATAGTCTTGTCACTAACTGTCCCTCGGAGGAGCGCACAATCAAGTCCCTACTATAGTCATATGTCTGTATTGTGTAGTGAATGTATCGTAGTCTAGGGCCAATTTAGGGGGAAGCTAATTAACTTATCTGTATGTTTTTAGGGGGTGGGAGGAAACTGGAGTGCCCGGAGGAAACCCACACAGACACGGTGAGAACATACAAACACCTTGCAGATGTTGACCTGGCTGGGATTCGAACCGGGGACCCAGCGATGCAAGGCGAGAGCGCTATCCACTGTGCCACCGTGCTGCTGTTGTGTATCTTTTAGAGCAGAGAGGAAGTTCTGAGTTCAGGTCCACTTTAATGGTTGACAAAAGCACTGCCTAGAAGGAATCTAGAAGAAAAAAAAAAAAAAAAAGTTTCTCTACTAGCTCGCACACTGTTCTGGCAGTGACTGAGTCTAGGCATGTTCAGGGGACCATTCACACTTAAAAGCGCAAAACGCCGGCGAGTGATCTTTTCACAATTACACGTGGAAAAATCACTGGACACTGCAGCAATTTTCCCGCGATCACGTTTAGCGCTTCTATAGCACTGCAACGCGATCGCCGGGAAATCGCCTGAAAATGGTGCAGGCTACACATTTGCGTTTGGCAATTTGCGTTAATCGCCGGCGATTAACGCAAATCGCCTAAGTAAGAACGGGCCCATAGGGTATTATAGCAATCGCCAGCAAAATGCTGTAGTGTGAATGGGATTTTCTAAACATGCCTAGCGGTTTTTGGAGTGTTTTTGTGCAGCAGATTTCATGTATTGTTACAGTAAAGCTGTTACTGAACAGCTTCTGTAACAAAAACGCCTAGAAAACCGTTCTGAATCGATCTGATCTCGTTTTTCAGGGCGGTTTTCCACTTTGCTATACTTTGAGGCAGAAACGCCTCAGAAATCTAAAAAAGCAGCCCTGAGTTTGCGTATGGGGAAAAAACGAATCGTTCTGGTGTGCTCCAGCCCATTGAAATACATTACCCAAACGGTTTTCAAACCGCTAGCGTTTTTAAAAACGCTCATGAACCGCTCTGATATGCACCAGTCCTCTGATCGAATCTGATTAGAGAGAGATCTGTCGGCTGCCCATACAGGCCGATTCCCGTTTGATGTCATGCTGAAAAGCGCTCACGTTATCCCAGCAACACTGTGGGGCCACGTGTATGGACAAAGGACGGCGCTCGGAGCTATCGGCGCACATGGACAAGTATAGTGCACTGGGCACCGGGGGAAGGAAGCACAGTGAACATTTGGGGGGGGGGGGGGGGCAGCGTCAGGGGTTTTGTTGCGTTCGTCGCTAGTCACGATATCACTCGCTGTTACCACTGCGCACCTGATCGAGCAAATCGGCCCTGCATCATGAAAGAAATGTTGCAGCTGCATAGCAATCCCCGCATTCTCAGATCCACAGGTTCTAATAATCTAGTCATACCCAGAGTCCACTTGGAAACCTTTGGTCCCAGAGCCTTCTGTCATGCTGCCCCTATGTTTTGGAACTTCTTACCTCAACAGATCAGGACAGCTCCATCCCTGGGCGTGTTTAAATCCAGACTGAAAACCCACCTGTTCAGTTTGGCATTTGCAGAAATATAACTTTTGTTGTGTGAATACTTCATCCTACTACCAATTACTGAATCTAAGAGAGCCTAAGCGCTTTCAGTCCTATTGGAGAAAAGCGCTATAGAAATGTTATTGTATTGTATTGTATCTTGCAGCATGCCTGACCGATTCATGCAACCAATTTCAACCTGAAATTTGTTTGCATGGCTGATCGGGCAGGCACTTGGTGACACCGATTTTCATTCGATTCGCTTGTAATAATTAAATTGGATGGTCTCCAAGTCACCTGATGTATTTCCACCTTAAGGCATACAATGTTTGTAAATCGGAAACTCGCCCCAAAAGCTTTCACTTTAGCGGGTAACACTGAGAGCAGCTGAATTGCCCGTGACTAGAGCAGCAGGCTCGTATTCTTCTCTCTGTAAACAGGAGTAATAAATGAGAGGCTACTGCAGTGCTAAAATACGATTTCTGTACTGCGGATTGTTCAGACCTGTCTGCAGGCGGAGAGGGGGGGGGGGGGGGGGGGGCAGTACCAGCCTGCTCACATACAGCCTGTCAGCCCTGTGCATTGTGGGTAGCGGGCTGTGCCAGGGATCTCAGGCGCATGGAACACTGCCTTATCTTTCGCATTGTTTTCCATAAATAATCTTGTTGAGACACGACCGCAATGTTTATGTATCTGAGCAGAGAGGCTGCATGAACAGCACAAGGAGATCAGGAATGGATCTGACAGCTCTGGATGTTTCAGTAAGAAATTCCCTTTAAGGGAAAGATGAAAAATGAAAGAAACACTGAGGACGCAAGTCTCACTTCCTTTTAAGAAAATCTGAACTTCTGCCTTTCAGTTATTTCCCAGGCAGAGAAACAAACAGGCAGACAGCGGAGACAGCGTTCCGACTCACTGTTCTTCTGCCGTTCCACACGATCTGAAAATAAACTGATGAGATATATAATTGTACCTATCCTTCATCTCCTAAAAAATTACTTTTTTTAGACATCCCACAGTTTTATTTTATAGTTATATCTGTTTCATTGTCTCTGCTCAAAGAAACATTCATCGAAGTATGCCAAAATCGAATTGAGCTAAAATCTATGAACTATTGACCCTTTTTATTTCTTTCCTGCTCTCAGAAGCCATTTTATGCCAGGAAAGAGTTCCTTATCAGAGCTATAGTCCCACCTGGTCCTGACCCCGGCAGAAACTGTCACTTGCATACCTAATGTTTAAAGGATACCCTAAGTGACATGTGACATGTTGAGATAGACATGTGTGTGTACAGTGCCTAGCACACAAATAACTATGCTGTGTTCCTATTTTTCTTTCTCTGCCTGAAAGAGTTAAACATCAGGTATGTAAGTGGCTGACTCAGTCCTAACTCAGACAGGAAGTGACTACAGTGTGACCCTCATTGATAAGAAATTCCAACTATTAAACACTTTCCTAGCAGAAAATGGCTTCTGAGAGCAGGAAAGAGATACAAAGGTTCAATAGTTCCTAGATTTTAGCTCTGGCATACTTCAATGAATGCGTCATTGAGCAAAAACTATAAAAGAGTTAAAACTTAAAAAGTCGATTTAAATATAAAATACAACTGCGGAATATCTTAAAAAGTAATTTTTAGGAGAAGGAAGATAGATACAATCATTTATTTCATTAGTTTATTTTCGCTTCGGGTGTCCTTTAACAACGCCGGGGATTTGAGCAGCAGCAGGGGGAGCCGTCAATACGTACGTGGGTGTCTCACTATTTTTTTCTTACGTCACTTCACATTTGCTTTAAGAATGTAAATTCATTTCAGGTTTCATTTCAGGTTTCATTTCAGATTTTACAATGTGCAAACATCGAATACATAATTTATAAATAAATATTGTAAAAAAATAAGCTATTTTATTTACTACATTATATTCAGTAAAGTTGCTTTTCAAGGACCAACATTTTTCTGATGGCAAAACAAGTGCCCTAGAGGTTCATGGGTACACTGGTGGCAATTCACTTGCACATTTGTTCCGCTTTCCAATAACGTAGATGGCCCTAAAGAGGAAACAAACTCTACAATCTATGTTCCGAGTTCCGTGGCCAGGAAACAGCTTTTGAACAATGAGGGAAACAGAGGCACTCAAAAAAGTATAAAATAGTTGAAAGTGGCTTAAAAATGGAATGGGAAGTGCTGGCTTACCTCCAAGAAGTAATGTTGCAGTCAGCATTCACCAAGAACTGAAAAAGAAAAGAGAACAATTTATTGGACACTAAAACAGACGAGTTTCGTGAGACTAAGCTTACTTCGTCAGGTCAAGTTAAAATGTCAAAATGGCAGTGTTATAAACTACACGTGAAACAATTCTAATAATAAGCCGTTTTGGTTTCAGCAAGGCCACATGGAAACAAAGCTGATTCCATTTCTATGACTGAAAGATGTTTATAATATTATTGCCGGAGTCTACCTATAAAAGTTGTGATACTTAAAGAGACACTGAAGCGAAAAAAAAATGATGATATTATGATTTGTATGTGTAGCACAGCTAAGAAATAAAACATTAAGATCAGATACATCAGTGTAATTGTTTCCAGTACAGGAAGAGTTGAGAAACTCCAGTTGTTATCTCTATGCAAACAAGCCATTAAGCTCTCCGACTAACTTAGTCGTGGAGAGGGCTGTTATCTGACTTTTATTATCTCAACTGTAATTGAACTGTTTACTTTTCCTCTGCTAGAGGAGAGGTCATTACTTCACAGACTGCTCTGAAAGACTCATTTTGAATGCTGAGTGTTGTGTAATCTGCACATATTATAGAATGATGCAATGTTAGAAAAAACACTGTATACCTGAAAATAAAAGTATGAGAATATTTTCTCTGCTGCTAATCTAGTAATTATTCATAGTACACAACCAATTCACTATATCATATTTTTTTTTTCCGCTTCAGTGTCTCTTTAAACTGTAAGGTGTACCAATCCAGCCAAGAGGGGCCAAGTTAATGGGGTTACACCAATTTCATTCTCGTTTACTTACTTCTTGTGCCAAGAAATGCATAAAATCACCACGGAATATGTTGGTGCTTTGTAAATCAGTAATAATATCATATGCTAAATATTCCCAACATAATTTTGTATATTTTAAAACATTAGAAACTTTTGTGTAGTACAAATCTTGTATTGTTTTCTGCTTAATATGATGCTTTAACTTACATTTAGTTTTTTTGTTGTTCTGCTGAATAAGAAAGGTAATTTTAAGATTAAGATTACATTCTAAAAAGGGTTATGGGTTAATATAATGGGATGGGTAGGGGGCAAGATCTCCCGGACGAGCCCCCAGGTCTCTACGAGTTCTTTGTTCCCAAGGAAAATCATGAAGTGAGAGATATGTAAAAAATACTTCAACATGCAACAGTACAACAACATGCTACTTCACAGATTGTTCAAAAAGCCACATGCAGCCAAAAAACATTCACAAAAAATTCACTGTTACCCACATAACTGCTACTGATGACCACTGCTACTTTCCCACTTGTGTTTTGAATGCAGCATTTTACGATCTGATTCCCAACAGATTGCAAAATTCAAGGTACAGTTAAACTTATGGAAACAGCGGCGACCGTTTCCATTAGTGCGATTGCAGTGGGATTTTGTACAGCGTGCAGTCATCATCCTGCCACTGTTTTGGTGCAGTTGCCTCAATTGCAATCGCAGCAGGGGAAATTAGTAAAAAACGCAATTTCAAAGTGGAAAAGAGCCCTGATTGTAAACATGGCATCATTCATTCATTCTGTAACGCTCGGTGAAGCACAGAGAGGTCTGATTACCGGTGATCTGCAGTATCACGGGAAATACAGACGTATACCAGATTATATGTGATCTGCAGTATCACCGATAATCCAATATACTAACTAACCTCTGGTCACCTGAGTAGAGTGTGTGATTGGTGCAACAGTAATATAGAGGACAAGCCTCAGTGCAGCAAGGAGAACTGCACAGATTCCTTCCACAGGTCTGAGCTCTCCAAGACGGGAGGAGTCAGACTGACAGTGGGAAGGAAAGTCCGAAAGTGACACTCAGGCGCAAGTGTCACTAACAGGACGAGGAACCGCCTCCAATCGTGAGGTCGGTTCTCGAGGTCGGACCAGCCAGGTCGTAAACACACGGACAGATAAGGTACAGATTCAGTAGGCAGAGGCGGAGTCTAGGTACAGGCAGGGTTCGGCAACAGGTATCAGAAATATCGGGGTACAAAATCAAGAGGCAGAGGCGGAGTCAAGGTACAGGCTGGGTTCAGCAACGGAGTATCAGATATAACGAGGTACAAGGTCAGAGTTCAGGAGGATAGTCGAGGCAGGCAAAGGTCATAACAGATAATCACAATCAAACTAGTACTTTAAGCTATCAACAGAATCTAGCTTAGTGTAGGATTACAGCTCCAGCTGGTCCCGGCACACTAACGGATCTGGGTGCTCCCACGTATGTGAACGCAACGCCAGACGAGGAATGAATGAACAGCCAGCAGTATATATACTAAAAGGTGTCCCCCAGCACCTCCCTGATTGCTGGACCAATGGGGAGTGGAGGTAGAGTCAGCTGACCTGCCTGGTCAGCTGACTCCCTCTTGAGTGTACTAAGTCCTGTCTGAGTGCGCGCGTGCGCGTCACTCTGAACCCTGGAGGACTACGAGTCCCAGCCACGGCAGCCCCGCTCTGCGGTGTCTCCGCAGCGGGGACCTGCCGGCTACCCGCCGCATCCAACGCGGCGGCTTCGCCGCGTTCTGCAGGCTGATGCACGGAGGCAGCCGCCTCATGATGCGAGGAGGCGGCTGCCTCTCCGTGCGAGTAATTGCTGAGTGCGGAAGGAGCCGCCCGCAGCTGGCTCATGGCGGCGGCTCCTCCGCGCTTTCTCACACATTCATTATGAATTCATTTTGACCCACATGGCCCATGGCTTCGTACACGCGGTCGATGGTTCTGGGCTGAGGCGGGCAGTGGTGGCTTCCTCTGATGAGAATCTAGCATATGCACAGCGGTGCAAAAGCATCCAGTCTGATAGATCATGTGATCTGAGCGCACACTGAGGCTATCGTTTTTCTCCCTACCCCCGCTTGGCTTGGGCCACCCCTCTGTATAGCATTCTGTGCTGCACTCGGCCCTAAATTGTCACCCAAGGCATCTAGTACCAACACCTGTGGGCGATAGTATGTGCACGCTTTAGGCCCCATTTGCCAAGCGATTGCCATCGTAGTTTTGCATTGCGATTTTCGGCAATGTTGCCGCTATTGCGATCCTCATTTCAGCGAATAAGAACTGCATCGCAATCGCCCGGGAAAAATGCTGCATGCAGCGTGTTTGTGATAGGCACAAATCTTAAAACCATGGAGTCTACTATTAGCTCAGAAGTGCAGTCAGGCTGGGCTTTTAATGCAAATAGTACCGGTGGCAGCAGAGATGACTTTGTTTTCAGTCAGGGAGTCCATTTTAAGAGGACCTGAACTCTTGCACAGAACAAAAGGAAAACAGAGAGAGAGAAATGCACCTTATATGTATTTAGAGAGTTTATCCTGTCTAAGTCCCCCTCACCTGTGACTAATTCTAAGTGTAATTTGATCTCTCAGCTCTGTCAGCTTGCTGCCTCGGCAGAGCAGCTAATTTGTAAACACGGGATGTTAACCCTATGTCTGCTTCCATGAAAGCAGGAAGTAGACACACTGCAGATTTACTGCAGGATTTGCATCGGCTATAGCAAAGAAATGTTTTTCTTTAAAGGCTATTATGCTATGGCTTAACTTTTAGAACAGAGAGGAAGTTCTGAGTTCAGGTCCGCCTTAAAAGCCTCTTATTTTATTATTATTATTATTATTTAATATTTATATAGCGCCGACATATTACGCAGCGCTGTACAGTGTATATATATATCTTGTCACTAACTGTCCCTCAAAGGAGCTCACAATCTAATCCCTACCATTGGTATATGTCTATTATGTAGTGTAAGTACTGTAGTCTAGGGCCAATTTTAGGGGGAGCCAATTAACTTATCCGTATGTTTTTGGAATGTGGGAGGAAACCGGAGTGCCCGGAGGAAACCCACGCAGACACGGAGAGAACATACAAACTCTTTGCAGATAGTGCCCTGGCTGGGATTCGAATCAGGGACTCAGCGCTGCAAGGCGAGAGAGCTAACCACTACGCCACCGTGCTGCCCCAAATATTTTATTGGAATCAGCATCCAATCACATGATAATCTTTAGTCCTGCACACCTGCTGCCCTGTGAGATTAGCTTTCATTGGTTTTCAATCTCACAAAGTCTACTGTCCAAGTATCTACTCATCTAAGGCTGCTCTTCCCCTTGACCCCCCTCTATCAGTGTCTCACTGGAAGATAAGGTTTGGTTTTCAACCTTTGACCTCCGACGAAGCGGGGAAACCTGTGAAATGGCTGTCAGGCCGGGTGTTCATTCCTTTGCTGTATCTCGATGTACCTGACTGCATTAAATTGCATTCTTCACTAGTGCCCAGCCTTTGCTTGTCGTGAATTGATAGATACGGTTTTCTCACCTACACCTCTGACCAAAACCCCTCCAAAAAGTGGACTATTCGACGTAGTGGCTAAATAAAACAAAAGGGTAAAGATCCATACGCATGGTATACAAAAGCCCTGCAAACAAGCGACTACCGGCGCCAAAGACAAACGACAAGTCTTTCCACGACGCACACCGATATTGCAAACAGGGCCGGCGCTACCATTAAGGCAAAGGAGGCAGCTGCCCCAGGGCCCCAGAGCTTGTAGGGGCCCCCAGTGGCTACAAGAGGAAAAAAAAATGTCAAATCGGCCTTATAGTTTTTGAGAAAATCGATTTTAAAGTTTCAAAGGAAAAAAAACACATTTAAAATCCTGCCGACTTTAATGGTTAATAGCAAATCCACCTTAAATGCTAGAAACCCTAAATTTGCAGGATATGTTAAGGAGATCATTAGTAATAAGAGGAAAAAACTATTTTTCAAAAAGACCTTATAGTTTTTGAGAAAATTGATTTTAAAGTTTAGAAGGAAAAAAGTATAGTTTTAAATGCAGTAAATGTCACTTTTAGTAGCAAACCTAACGGTAGTGTAATTTTACATGCATCAAACGAAAGTGCAATAAATTTCCTGACGGGGTTTCCAGGGGGTCCATACGCAGCCGCAGCGTTTTGGCCAGGGATCGCTATACAGCCGCAATATGGCTGTATGAAGATCCCTGGCATTTTTTCCTATTCTCCCAATTTTTTTTTATGTTTAGAGTGTGGGAATTTTTTTTTTTTAAAAATTATGAGGGGTCCCCCCTCCTGAAACTTTTTAACCCCTTGTCCCCCATGCAGGCTGGGATAGCCAGAATGTGGAGCTCTGACCGATTTTGACTTCACCCCCTGACTATATCAGCTGCAAAAAAGGTCCCCTAATGCCGATTTTTGTTCCGGTGTATATGTTGGGGGGGGGCCCCATGTTTATTTTGCCCTGGGGCCCCATTGTTGCTTAAACCGGCCCTGATTGCAAATGACCTACTCATCTGAATACTGCGTGCCCAAGCGGAAGTGACATTATGCACAACATGTGCGCATTCTGGAGAATTAAATTACAATGTGTAAACGACATTGTACACACGTGGCCGACTGCATGATATCTGCCCAACAGTCGTCTGAGTTAATTTGACAGAGAGATCAGGCAAAATGCCCGATATCAGTTTCTCATTGTTGCCATTTGGTTACATTTTTTGCAAGGATTGTCACCCGGTACAGCAAAATCTGTTGTTCCTCAGTATGTATCCACCGACTTTTACATAGTATCCGTAAGGACCTACACCGCCCGCAGCTACTACAGAATGCTGTTGCTGTTAACAAGTCAACCCCGCTATTAGCAAATAACACTAACCCTTTGCTCACTACACTGGCCACCCATAAAATGGAAAATCCTTTTCTAAATTGGCAAGCTCACCTTTAAAGGGAACCGGGGACGAAGCACCCTCATGTATTTTACCATATATATCAGTGGGAACATTAGAGAAAACACCTACCCTGCTCTCTGTTTCATCCTTCACTGCTCAGCCTGCTTGTTTTTAGCCCTGATAAAATCCCCGACTGAGTATTCAGTCTGTCTTTGCTCAGGAATCATTATAGCCTGCCACCTTCTGGCTCTGCTATAATGACTCAGCTATAATGATTCCTAAGCAAAGCCAGACTGAATGCTCAGTCGGGGATTTTATCTGGGCTGATAATAAGCAGGCTGAGCAGTGAAGGATGAAACAGAGAGCAGGTGTTTTCTCTAATGTTACCACTGATATATATGGTAAAATACATGAGGGTTCTTCGTCTCTGGTCCACTTTCAATCCCTACCTGACCTAGGCCCTGGATACCCAAAGAATTTGTTGCAACTGCGTCATATTTCCAACAACCTCAGATCAAAAGGATCCAATAACTTGACCACTCCCGAGTCCAACTAAAAACCTTTGGAGCCAGAGCTTTCTGTCATGCTGCCCCTACCCTGTGGAATGCCTTGCTAAATTTAATCAAGACAGCTCCAACCCTGGACACGTTTAAATCAAAACTGAAAAGTCACCTGGTTAGTCTGGCATTTATGATGACATAACTTTTCCCCTGTACACATCACTATGCACTGATCTGAGACAAGCTTACGCTCTTTGGGTCCTACTGGAGAAAAGCACTTTACAAATGTTTTGTTGTTGTTGTTGTTGAATTTTGTATAACGTGTGTACATAGCTTAATACATAGCTCCCAACTGTCCCTTTTTCAGAGGGACAGTCCCTTTTTGGGAGCCTTGTCCCTCTGTCCCTCTTTCCTCCTCATTTGTCCCTCTTTCAGGACAATGGCGTCAATTCACCAGAGGTTACCAACCTATTTATCTCTTGGGAGGTAATTTACCTCCTGTGATATCTCCAAATAGCAATTCTCCAGAAGTATAGGGAAAAATATCAACAGAGAGAAATGCAAGAGATAAATGTGAGATAAGTATGAGATAAATAAGTGATAGTTAGTAGTTAGTTTTTCTCCAAATCACAATTCACCAGGGAAGAAAGGGGTTGTGGCCATTCGTTATTTTTTCATCTCTTTATCCCCTGAATGAACCTGGAGATATCGTGGTTTTCACACAGCAGCTGCTGCTGTGGAAGATGGGGCCTTTTGAGCTTACTCTGTTAGGCCTGGTGCACACCAAAAACCGCTAGCAGATCCGCAAAATGTTAGCAGATTTTGAAACGGTTTTTCTTCTTTTTCTGCAGCGTTTCAGCTAGCATTTTGAGGTTTTGTGAAGCGTTTTTGGTGTAGTAGATTTCATGTATTGTTACAGTAAATCTGTTAGGGCCCGTTTCCACTAGTGCGGTGCGGAATCGCCGCATATCACCGTTGACAAAATCGCATGCGGGTGCGATTCCGCATGCGTTTTTTGCCACGATTTCGCATGCGATTTCGCATAGGCAGGGTATATGCGATTTTAACCATGTCACTGCCTGTGTCAATTTACATTACTTTCAATGCGAAATCGCACGCGAAATCGCGGGAAAAACGCATGCAAAAAACGCATGCGATTTCCCTATTAAATACATTACCTGCGAATCGCCTGCATTCCACACGCAGGCGAATTCTGCAGGGTCTACCGTGCACAAAAATCCTGCACATAAAAACGCAAATGAAAACTGACAAGTGGAAACAGTCCCATCCACTTGTATTGCCTATGCGAATCCGCATGCGTTGTCTGCATGTGAATTCGCGCTAGTGGAAACGGGCCCTTACTGAACAGCTACTGTAACAAAAACCGCCTGGCAAACCGCTCTGAAGTGCCGTTTTTCAGAGCGGTTTGCGTTTTTCCTATACTTAACATTGAGGCAGAAACGCATCCGCAATCCAAAATCTGCAGCAGTTCGGGAGTATGCGTTTCTGCAAAATGCCTCCCGCTCTGGTGTGCACCACCTCATTGAAAAACATTACCCAAGCGTATCCGCAGCCGCAAGCGGATCGCAAAACGCAGCCGAACTGCTCTGGTGTGCACTAGGCCTTAGAGCTTGCTTCTATTATGAGGAGACGAAGGCGCAGGAGGAGGGTCTGTTTAATCGCCCCTCGTATTTTTCGTGAGAGAACAGTTCTTGATAATTTTACTGAGACAGAGGTGGTGAAGAAGTTCAGACTCACTCGTGATATGATTTAAGATATGATCCGGCAGTAAAAGGCGGGAATACTCTGGTCAGGTAGTGGTAAAACTCCGCCCCCTACCCACAATGCTTCACTTTCAAGCTTACAGAGAGGAAAAGTATCCCATGTAAATCATTAATACCGATTACCTATCTCTCTGCTTTCTCACACTTTCCTCATGTATATCTCTCCATTATCCCCTGCTATCGAACACTTTTCTCTCTGTCCTCTCACACTGGTGAATTGACTCCAGAGTGTTAAAATACCTCATGAGATAAACTACCTACCTTTTTTCTCTTAGTAAATCCTCTCTGGTGAATTGACGCCTTTGTCCCTCTTTCTATATAAATATATATATTTCTATACTAAAAATGTGTTTGATTGACTCTAAACTTTATTCCCATCCTTTAAATTGATATATTACTAATTTTAAAATGTTACTATGAAGGAAAATTAACCAGGATAGAAAGGACAAGTGTGGTTTGAATTACAAAACAACATATTTTTCGTATGCAATTGGTATGCGTGACTAGATGCGTGGTGGGGGCGTGGCCAGGAGTGTGGCAGGGGTGTGGCTTAAGTGTCCCTTGTTCTCATCTTAAAAAGTTGGGAGATATGTTAATATGATTTAAAAAAAAATGCTTTTTTAAAATCAAAATATGGAAAGACGCTCAGCAATAAAGGACATAGGCAGCATCCTTATTTTAATGAAAAAGTGGAGTTAAAGTGTCACTGAAGTGAAAATAAACTTATGATATAATGAATTGTATGTGTAGTCTGGAAAATGAATAAAACATTAGTATCAAAGAAAAGAGTCTCATATTTTTACTTTCAGTTACATAGCTTTTTTTATTTTTTTCACACTGCCTCATTCCCTGATATTTGCAGTTTACAAACTACACTCTGTAATTTAAAGTATGAAACAGAGCAGAGCTAATGAACCTTTGAACTTCTCTACAGTAAAATCTTATCTGAAGCTGACTGTGGCCCAGTGCACACCAAAAACCTCTAGCAGATCCGCAAAACGCTAGAGGTATTTGAAGCAGATTTTCAGAGTTATTCTAGGCATGTTTAGGGCCCGTTCTCACTTAAAATCGCAAAACGGCAGCGCTTAGAGCTACCGTTTTGCGCAGTGATTTTACCGCGATTAGAGCGGTAAAACCCCTCGTTCACTCTTACGCGATTGCAGTCAGCGCTTTAATAGCACTGTACCGCGATTGCTCCCGAATCACGGGAAAATGCTGCATGCTACGCGTTTGCGATTGCCGTTAATCGCAGAACACCCGCGATTGTCGCCAATCGCGGCAGTGAGAACACTGCCATAGAGTAATTAAGCACTCGCACTTTAAAAAGTGCTAGCGCTTTAGCGATTAGCGGGAATCGTCCGCTAATCGCCTAAGGGCCTGTTTCCACTGCACGCAGATTGGATGCAGAAAAACGGACTCCAATGAATGCCTATGGGCCTGTTTCCACTAAACGCGATTTTTTTGATGCAGAGTTTCCCATAGGCATTCATTGTTTTTCTGCATCCAGAATCCGCGTGTAGTGGAAATAGGCCCTTAGTGTGAAAGGACCCACACTTGAGAAATTTTCTAAGCATGCCTAGCGTTTTTTGGAGTGTTTTTGTGTAGCAGATTTCATATATTGTTACAGTAAAGATGTTACTGAACAGCTACTGCAACAAAAACGCCTGGAAAACCGCTCTGATCTAGCGTTTTTCAGAGCGGTTTTCCACTTTCCTATACTTTAACATTGAGGCAGAAACACCTCCGAAATCTAAAAAAAATGCTGCAGCCCCCAAGTTTGCGTTTGGGGGAAAAAACGAACCGCTCTGGTGTGCACCAGCCCTCTCTCTGTTTCTTTGATGTATAAGTGCTCCAGTAAACAGGGCTGTATTGGACCCAGTGGGTTCCGAGAGCTCAGAGAGGCTTTTTGGCATAGATAACAACTGAAGTTTCTTAACTCTTCCTGTACTGGAAACAATATGGGACTCCTATCTGTGCTACTGTTTTATTTCTTAGCTGTACTACACATACAATTCATAATATCATACGTTTATTTTCACTTCAGATTCCCTTTAGGCTGCTTTCACAGTGGGACGTTACCGGCGCACGTTAGAGCAGCCTGTAACGCAGCCCAACTCACAGTAATGAAACATCAATGGGCTGTTCACAGTGCCCACGTTGCGTTACATAGTAACGCTGCGCCACCAGACAACGTACTGCATGCAGTACTTTCTAAGCGGCAGAGCCGCGTTAGACTGCTTGCACATGCTCAGTAACGTTGGGGAGGAGGGGAGAGCGGCCAGGCACATGGCTAATTAATATTCACTGCACTCAGTGACGTGCAGTGTTTACTTCCTGGAGCGGCCGCTCTGTGCAGCGATTGGCCGGCGGGACCACGTGATGCCGCATGCGCACAAGAGTACGCATCACGGCATCACGGACGCCAGAGTGAGCTGCACAACGCGGCTCACTCTGACGTCCAAAGCAGGGAGCACCAGGCGTTCCGTTAGGGGGACGTTATGCGACCATACCGTCCCCTAAAACGCAACGTCCTAGTGTGAAACCAGCCTTAGGGCCCTTTTCCACTATTAAATGCGATCGCGATTGCGATCGCGATTGCGATCGCGATCGCAATCGCGTTTCAATTTCCACCATGCGATTGCGATTGCGATTGAGCTACTGTACTCATTATAGTCCAGCTCAATCGCATACAAAACGCGGCAGGACAACGATTGCGATTTGACCAAAATCACATCGCAATCGGATCGCACTAATGGAAATTGCTGCTGCAGTTTCCATTAGTTTAATGTACCTTGCGATTTGCGATCAGAAGCAAATCGCAAATCGCAGGCTAGTGGAAAAAGGCCCTTAAAGTTTTAAAGAAAGTTTGCAAGTTGTTCTGAATAGGTCAGGTAATTCATTGGATGTTTGGACGCAGGCACTAGATGAGATCACAACAGCACTGGGTTCCTGCAAAGTTGGAGTGGAAGATGATCTGAGCATTAGGCGATTGAGACTTCCAGTCAGGTTAGGAAGTTCTGTGATAGCCGCCCTTTGGCTGCCTCACAAAGCTCTCCCCGGCTCTCTACAGGGAGCAATCTCATTATATAACTCCATTCTACGTCTTACAGAGAACAACGCAAATATCTTCCCCATGAAGAAGATTATTGTTATGACATTATTAATCTGGATCTCAGGCTTACAGCGTCTTCAGAGAGGAAGTTTTCCGACTTACTTCTTTTCAGAGCTAAGATGACGTTTTTTGTCTTCTACCCTTTTACATCCCCCTTTATCTTCAAATTCCCTTTCCAGTAGATGAGACTGGAGGATTAGCCAACTGCCAGGCCACTGATAATGGGCACACATAAAACTGTCACATAACAAAGGGGCTGTCAGGAATCCATGAAAGAAAATTATACATTATTAAAGTGAACCTCCGGACTAAAACTCTACTCAGCAGAACTGAAAAGGCTTGGTGTTTCTTTAACAGATTCACAGCATCAGAACCTTGTTTTTCTTAGCAAAGCATCATTTTTAGCTAAGCTCCACCCATCAAAGAAAACTGCCCAGGCTTTTTTTCCCCTGATGCTATGCAAAGCATGATGGGATTTCCTATGTTGTTATTCATGTTGCCTAGCAACTGGGAAGGGTGATCAGCACACAGGACAGTTGGAACTGTGTCTCATGCTCCCTGTCACCTCCTTTCAACCAAAAAGATGGCTGCCCTCATGAAATCAAACATTTGCCTGTTCTTTTAAAACAGGGTGGGTAAGAGATTATATTACCTATCTATTTTAATTAACATAACTAATGTAACTTAATGACAGTATGTTTGTTTAGGCTGAAGTTCCTCTTTAAGGTCAGCTGGAAAATCCAAAAATGTCAAAACTGTGGAATTAGGCCTCAAAATGTTATGCTGGGAATACACCATAAGATTTTTCAGCTAATTTACTGTTCGATCGCTTTTCTGATCGGATTTTTTTTTCTGATCAATTTACATTCACTTCTATGAGAAAATTGATCAGAAAAACCATCCAAATCAGATCAGATCTGTCAGAAATTATCTATCGAGCCATCTATCTATCCCCCCCCCAAAAAAAGGCTGGGGAGTCGGTACAAAAATCATCCGATTCCGACTCCTCAGTTTGTGAAACCACCGACTCCAGGTACCCAAAATGGCTCAGACTCCTTATTCTAATACTTACCATAGCAGTAGATTTGGTAGTAAAATCATCCAACTCCCGACTGTTTATGAAACCTCCGACTTTAACTTTGACTCCAGGTACCCAAAATTGACTCCTGGACTCCAACTCCGACTCCACATCTCTGTAAAAAAACTCTTGGTGTATTCCCAGCATTAGGGAGCGTACACACATCCAATTTTTATTGGCCAATTTTACCACTTCCATGTACTATGAAAACCTGTCCTTCATACAACACGGAGGTGGTAAAATTGGCCAATCAAAATTGAAGTCATGTACCAGGCATAAGTGTACTTAAACCTATTTGTACTTAAAATAATGCTATGACCAATAATGAATACACCTGCAATGCCCATTTTATCTCTGTTTTAAAATACAAGCCGGTCAGTCCTGTGGTATACAGTAAGAAATGGCTCATTGCTAACCCACGTTTCCATGTACTCAATGCTGAAAAGCACAGGGACCCTTTACAATCAGGGAGGGGAGGGTGCATCTACAAGCCTATTTCTCAAGCAGGGAAAGTTTTCTATGAATTTAGGCACAGAGTAAAAGCTTTCACTGTACATACTGGAGGTGATGTCCAGTGGCATAGGGATCACCATAGCAGCCATAGCAACTGCTATGAGACCCATAGCTAAGGGGGGGTCAGTGCAATAAGGCGTCCACAGTGGGCCTCATGGAGACCCCCATGGAGTGCCTGGTAAGGGTGCATAGTAGCATGAGTGAAGCATAAGAGACTTGACTCTCCAGGGCTCCACCGGTGATCAAGCGTCTCCAGGCAGTCCCGTCTGCATGACTACAGCAACCAGCTCTGTCACATGACCGGCTGATATTGGCACCCTAGCGGTTTTATCTCATATCTAAAGGCACGTGGTATTGACCTGAGGAAGAGGGCTGTGACCCAGGAATTGCGTGGTCTAACATGCATGAATAAACTATTGCTTTTTCCATTATTATGGTTTGTTCTTTCGAGAAGGTAAGAAGTTACACCTCTCACAGTCATTATCACCACCTGTTATACAGTATATGATTCAGGGCGCCTCATCCAGTGTTTATTAGGGGGCAAAACGGCTGCCTAAAATTTTTGGAGGGTAGGGAGGGGCCCCAGTCAAAATTTTGCTATGGAACCCCATGATTTCTAGCTACATATAAGTATATTAACTTGCTACAGAACAATCTGTGAGCCCTTTTTTGCTAACCCCAGATTTTCTTTTTTACTATTCCGGTTTTTTTACACGCCCCGTCTAACAGCCCCAAGCGATATGCAAAGCAATCCGATATGCAGACACAATATTCCCTCTAGCTAATGTCACTGAAAACCTAATTGACTACAGTCCCATAAATCACAGACATCGACCAATCTCTTCCTGGCGCTCGGTTTAGAAGGAGGCTCCTCTTCTTGTTCCTATTAATTGTCGCTCTTCCTCTCTCCAGCACGCTCCCTCCTCCTCCGCACACCTAGTGGCCGGGTCATTTATCACTGTGCGGTTCAGCGCTGCGTCCCAGAGAGTAATGGCTGCTACCGCTGGATCGTCAGGTTACGCTCTGCGCAGCACAATGTAAGAGTACCAGGGAGGTCTCCCAGGACACAAATCCCATAATGTCTGCAGTGTAACACCGATACCTTCTCTAAACATCAGCTCTATCAATTTCACATTTCCTGGAAAGATAATAACGAAAGGCCACACTCGTGGTAGTCTCTTGCTATCAGGGAAAAATAAATGGTTTTCAAATTCATTTTCTGTTCAATAGAGACAAACATTATTATTATTGTTATTAAAGTGTATTCATGAAGCAAGCGTTAACACATTACGCAGCGCTGTACAATAGACTGCAGAGACATTTTGGCATTAAACAAAGGCTACAGTTCACTAAGTTGATCTCCTGTCTATAATAAAGATTCTAAGCTGTTTTTACTGTTATCACTTTGATAAATCATTTAGTATTTACTAAGCAATTTACCTCTTGCAATCCTTCAATTAAGGATTGTGTCCTTAAGTTAAGAAGTGATACTTAAAGTTAACAACTGAATCCTTAAATTAATAACCGAATCCTAAACTTAAAGCTAGGATGCCAATTCACAGAGAGGAATGCAAGTGGTAACAACTCCAAAGTGTGTGAAGAATCATAATCTGGCCTCAGTTGTCATTAGGGCAGGAGGAAGAGGTGTTACTAGCCAGAGATTTCAGAAGCAGAAGGGAGGAGGGAGGAGGAGAGGGGAGTGAATTTGTCACAGGCTGAGGGCTGGAGATGCTATCAGCTTGCCTGTGTGTTATGTGACAAACAGAACATGGCTGCCCTCATTGTATCACAGGAATAAATAATCATAAACTGTTGAAGCTGTTTGCAGCTAGATTTGCTGTGTAACTATCTAAACTTTAGATAAGATATATAGAGAAGGGACTTGTCATAGTTAGTTTTTCATCTTGGATCTGCTTAAAAGGGAACAGGGGAAAGTGTGAAGATATCATCTGTGACTTCTGTAAACTCTTTGAAGCACAGTGTTTAATCTACCCCCCCCCCCCCCCCTCTGATCAAAAGCTTTTTGTTTGCCCTCTTCGAATGTGTGCAATAAAATAAGTACAGCAGTCCTTATCTGCCTGAATCGTCTGCTTTCGGGCAGACCTAGGAAAAAGGAGGAATTAGGCTAATAAAATCATCTGCTAAACTTTTAAATGTAAAAAAAAAAAAAAAAAGGTAAACTTGATTTTTTTATTAATGAGTCACATTGCTGGCATACATATTAAATGTGCCATTGAGATGCCCTGGGTGCTAAAAATGGTGCTTGGTTCACTTTAAGTGAGGTGTTACTATGGACTGCAATGTAAAGCAGAGCTGGCTGTATAGAAAGAAATACAGCAGCAGGCACACAGAGAGGAAGGAAGAGAGAGACATCAAGCGAATGTACCCACAGACCCAATCACACACAGCCACAGACACACACACACAGCCTCTCTCTCTCTCCTTCCCTGGCTGCCATACACAGGACACTCGTATTGGCTCGCCGACAGAGGAGGTAGCTGGAGGGGCGGAGCTACAGCCTGCCTGCTTGTCCTCCTCTCCTCCCTACCTACTGCAGGTGAGAACAACTACAGAGGTGATAAGATAACACTCTCACTGGGAAACCATATCACTACATATTAATAAGGCAAATACAATGGGATCATGTTACTGTATCGTGTGTGGCCACCTTAAGTGAAAACCCTGCAATTTTGTAACCCACTCTTTTTATTGCTGCTAGCGTTCCAGCTTGCTGTGAGTGTGTTTTGGATGCAGACGATTAAGGATTATTGGTTTGGAGTAAATAGTTGGTTTGCTCACAATACCAACATTACCCTTAAAGCACACATGACCTGAGAGGTATTTGGAGGCAGCCATAAAGTATACCCGAAGTGACATGTGACATGATGAGATAGACATGTGTATGTACACTACAGTGCCTAGCACACAAATAACTATGCTGTGTTCCTTTTTTTTCCTTTCTCTGCCTGAAAGAGTTAAACATCAAGTATGTAAGTGGCAGTTCAGGTATGTAAGTGGCAGTTCCTGTCTGGGTCAGGCCTGAGTCAGACTGCAGTGTGACCCTCACTGATAAAACACTTTCCTAAAAGACAATGGCTTCTGAGAGCAGGAAAGAGCTAAAGAGAGTCAATACTTCATAGATTTTAGCTCTGGCATACTTCAATGGATGTGTCATTGAGCAAAAACAATAAAACAGTAAAACTTAAAATGTAGATTTCAATATAAAATAAAACTGGAATATTTTAAAAAGTAATTTTTAGGAGACGGAAGATAGTTACAATTGTTTATTTCATTAGTTTATTTTCACCTTGGGTGTCCTATAAGTCTTTGCTTGTAAATAATACCAGTTGCCTGGCAGTCCTGCTGATCTCGTTGGCTGCGGTAATGTCTGAATCATACCAGAAACAAGCATGTGGCAAATCAAGTCAGACTTCAGTCAGAAACTGATCTGCATGCCTGTTCAGGATCTATGGCTAAGAGTACAGGTAGTCCCCGACTTACGAATGCCCGACTTACGAACGAATCGCCGATACGAACGGCATGGATTCAGTGTTTCCATGGGAACAAGCCAAAAAAAATTATTTTTTTTTAAATTGGACTTGTAGTTTTTGAGAAAATCGATTTTAAAAAATTCTAAGAAAAAATGGCTTTTAAACTTGTATAAGCAGGTACAGAGGGCAGAGGTGACACAGGGGGGCACAGAGGAGGTAGAGGAGACAGAGATGGCACAGTGCTCCGACTTAAAGGGAACCAGAGATGAACGTTTCACACAAAATAAACATATCAGCTGATAGCTTGTAAAGAATAAATGCTCTACCTGATAATTTTGCCGCTCTGGTGGGCCTTTTAGTGTTTTTTATCCATTATTGCTCCAGGAAAAATCAAATATGGCTGCCGGCTCATATCCCTTCTCCTTCCGGGTTATGAGTTGTTCTGGATGTGCTGTCTAGGCTATATGAGACTAGGCTGCTATCTAGGCTAAATGCAGCCTTTCATCTATGTGCCTTCATTTTGGTATGATGTAGAGTGATCAGATTTTTGTAGGCTCAACCTGGGACAGGGTCGGGGGGATGGGGGGTGCGGGGGCGCCGAAAAATGTGGTGCCTGCCGCGCCGGTAAATGGGCGTGGCCATAACATTCTATGGGTGGAGCTAACGTAATGATGTAACAGCGAGGCATAAGAAAGCAGTGTTTATGCCGTGATGTGGTCAAACGAGGATTCGCATCATGGGTGTGCAGAAACTGTGTGATGCTAATAGTATACCATAACTCCAAAGCAGCAAACACAGCCAACTATGACCATTAAATAATAAATGCAGCAACAGTTACCCCAGACACCACAAAATAAACGCAATGGGCAACATGTCAGCACAAAATAAACGCATTGCGGGCAACATTTCAGCACAAAATAAACGCATTGCGGGCAACATTTTAGCACAAAATAAACGCAATGGGGGCAAACATGTCAGTACAAAATAAACGCAATGGGGGCAAACATGTCAGTACAAAATAAACGCACTGCGGGCAAACATGTCAGCACAAAATAAACGCAATGCGGGCAACATGTCAGCACAAAATAAACGCTAGGAGGACACTGACTGTGTGGGTGAGGGTGACAATGACTGGGTGGGGGAGGGTGACACTCGGTGAGAAAGGTGACACTAGGTGAGGAGGGTGACAAGGACTGGGTGGGGGAGGGTGACACTGGGGGAGAAGGGTGACAAGGACTGGGTGGGGGAGGGTGACACTGGGGGAGAAGGGTGACAAGGACTGGGTGGGGGACGGTGACACTAGGGGAGGAGGGTGACAAGGACTGGGTGGGGGAGGGTGACACTGGAGGAGAAGGGTGACAAGGACTGGGTGGGGGAGGGTGACACCAGGAGCGGAGAAGACACTGACAGGGCGCTCTCACCCATTTCTTCTCCTCTTCGTTTAGCTGCCTGGTCTCCACTCTCCATGTGGTTGCCGGAGGGTGTGCACAGGTTGGGGGCGTGCCTGATGCGGCCAGGCGGCCGCTCCGATTAGAGGAGCTCTAGGGGCGGAGCTGACAGGCAGGAACAGCATGCTGAGGGACAGGGCTGATGCAGCCCGATATCAGCGCTGATTGGAGGGTAGGCAATGAGCAAGTTGGGGGCGAGGCAAATGTAGCTGGGTGGCCGCGCCTACCAGAGTCCTTCCGACGGTGGCCAGAGTCCTGCAGCTGGTGGCGGGCAAAAGCGGGATGTTTCCTGGGACACAATGGTGCCCGGGACAGGGGACCCCAAAAGCGGGACGTGTCCCACCAAATGCGGGACGTCTGGTCACCGTATATGATGTGAATGGAATGGAAACTGCAGTCATCATCAGTATTGAGAAAGCCTGATCTATGCAGACAGAGTGCACACAGAGCACACAGGGATCATATTACAGCCACAGAGCTTCTCTCTCAGGAGCAGCAGCCTCTCCCATACATCACAGCTCTCAGTATGCAAAGCAGGAAATCTGATCCAGGAGGTGGCAGGCTTGGGCTTGAAAAGACTCCACAGAAGAGTGACTCAGCTATAATGATTCCAGGTCAAACCTCGACTGAATAGTCGGTGGATTCTTATCACAGTTGCTAATAGACTAATTAAGCAGATAAGAATGAAACTAAAAGCAGGGTAGGTGTTTACTGTCATGTTCCCACTGATAAATGTAATAACATACATGAGGGTGCCTCATCTCTGGTTCTCTTTAAGAACAGAGTCAGGTTAAGAATGAACCTACAGTCCCTATCTCGTTCGTTAACCGGGGACTACCTGTATTAAAAACAGAGGCTCGGCAAGACAGCCAGGCACTTTGCATTGTTTAAGAGGAAATAATTATGGCAGTTTCCATATCCCTCTAACTTCAAGTGTACTTTAATGTTCATCTGGGTGCCTGTGTATTCAGTCTACTATCTTATTTGATTTTTTTTTTGTTTTCTGGACCCAGGAGTACAACTGGGGGGTTTTGAGATCTCACCAGGCAGCAAATTCATTTACGACTTACAATTCCATTATGGGTTAGGAAGCAATTTGGGGAGTGAATTAGTGACACGTAGATTATGCGCCCGCTCTCTTCCTTGTAGGGGAAGGATGTAGACGATGTAATCAGGAAGATTAGGTAATACATCTTAATAATACACTGTATCAGTTTGCTCACTAATGAGAGATAAAGAGATAAAACAGCGTGAAACCGAATCTCACGGTACATAGAGGGGATTAGTAGAATAGCTACAGCGACGTTATAGCGTGTTTATTAGATTACCCATATATGTAATAAATATTACCAGCTATGGCAGAACCGGAATCAGCAGGGGAATTGGAGGTATGCCGGCACACAACATGTTAAAGATTCGCCAGCGTACGGTCAATATTAAACTATGCGTGTCTGTCTCCCGATGCGCAGGGCTGGCCACGGCGGAGAGGGCAAGCCATTGACAGACATGGATAGCTCTGCAGATGACCTAATTTCAGCACAATTCCCCGTAGGGTGGAAACAAGCGCTACGAACGGGGACAAGGCTCCCAGGAAAAGGAAAAATCAGGATTTTCATAAACAAGATTTATTTCACATGATCGCTGCGCCCCTTTCCCATAACCCCTTTATTACCGCCCCCACCCCTTACCCCAAATTACTATTACAGGGCCCAGTTTTAAAGCAGTCATGCACATTGAAATATATATATTTAAAGGGTAAGTCCACTTAAAGAGGGACTTTACTGAATGTAACTTAATTATTAAAATTGCTCATATTGTCAAGTATTCATTAATACATTATTTACTCAGTGTTTGCCCATTGTAAAATCTTTCCTCTACCCTACACTCTTACATTTATCAAAGATGGCAACATCACTACGGAATGTTTGTTTACGGTTGTTCCGAAGCCAGCAGAAGTAACACCTGGCCAACCAAACGTTCAGTGGGAGGAGAAGGCTGCATGATTAAAGCAAAGGGGAATCGAATGCTTAAAAAAGGCTAGATACCTACCTAAGGAGGGGGAAGGCTCTGGGGCCTAATGCGCCTTCTCTCTCCTCTACTGGTACCCTCCGTGAAGCGATTCCTCCCCGTTTGAATACCCAGCTCCAGGGGACCTCGAAAGTCTTTGGGAGCCGAATCTATACGGCTCCGCATGGCACATGCACAATTACGTGATAGAGGGCACTCGCGCGTGCGCAGTATGGAGTGACCCGTCTTCGGGAAGCCTCACTTTGGCGAATTGGCGAATGCTGCTACGGGGGAGAGCCAGCGCTGGAACGGACACCAGGAGAGGAGAAAAAAGGCTCATTAGGACTCAGAGCCTTTCCTCTCCTTAGGTAAGTATCTGGCTTTTTTTTAGCATTTGATTCCCATTTACTTTAACCACTTCGCATCCAGACCTTGTTTCCCACTTATGGACCAGAGCAGTTGTAACATTTTAGCTATGTCCCTATTTAATCAGCAATAGCTTTATACTTACTTATGATACCTAAATGAAATATGTATTGTTTTTTTTCAAGACAAACTAGGCTTTAATTGTATGGCAGTTTTTTTTTCTATCCATTTTAATGGGAAAAAGAGGAACAAAATAGAAAAAAAAACACATTATTTCCCGGTTTTACCAATGCCCGTTTAAAAATAAAAAGAGTATTGTTGATAAAAAAAACCCACAAATTTTGTTTGGCTATTTCTAACGTTTATCACAAAACTGAGATTATTTTTCTGTCACAATTTATGGTGAAGATATTTGATTCTGAAGTAATGCTACAGAGTGTATTTTTCACTACGAACTGACACAATAAAGGCATTTTAAATGGTAAAAATCAATCAAGGAACATAGTGTATTCCTTTTCACCAATAAGTGCTGCATCAGATGCCAGTGGGGTGCACAGGAGCAATGCCAAACTGTGCATAGCTGTGCTTCAGCTACAGGACATAGATCTACGTCCTCCTGGCTTAGATGGAGTCCCAGAGGACATAGATATCCTGTAGTGGTGGATAAAGTGGGTAAATAGCCTAAACTAAGCATCTCTAGAGGTCGGATTACATACCAATATACAGCAATCTATAGATATAGGTCTTTCAATAATTTGCTACATTCTTCATTGTTACAGTGCCTTTTTAACTACAAAAAAAAAAAATCTATGTAGCATATCATCCCTCATCATACAATCGTCATTTTATAACTTCAATGTTATTACATATGTTAGCTGTTTCAAACAATTTTTACACTCTGCGCCTGAAGAATGATTTAAACACTAGCAGTAACAAGCGTGTGTGGCTAGGCGCGCAGCTGCAGGCAAGCACAGCCGAACAATGTTTTGAACTTGAAAAGTTATTTTCCAAAAGTGATACTTATCATTTACACTAAGGCCCGGTGTGGTGAAATTTTTTGCAACTTTATCAGATTTTGCAACCGGTTGCACTTATTTATACGTATAGCTATCAGAAAGTGCAACCTAGCCATTGACTTTAACCTATCTGTATCAGAAAATGCAACCCAACCAAACCCTATTCTCACACAGAACCCTCCCCTCTTGCTCAACTAATAACCCCCCCCTGGAGGGAACAATCCCCCCTCTTGCTCAACTAATAACCCCCCCTGGAGGGAACAATCCCCCCTCTTGCTCAACTAATAACCCCCCCAGGGATCAATCCCCCCTCTTGCTCAACTAATAACCCCCCCTGGAGGGAACAATCCCCCCTGTTGCTCAACTAATAACCCCCCCTGGAGGGAACAATCCCCCCTCTTCCTCAACTAATAACCCCCCACCCCCCCGAGGAAACAATCCCCCCTCTTGCTCAACTAATAACCCCCCCTGGAGGGAACAATCCCCCTTCTAGCTCAATGGGATCTGTGGTTGCAAAAAATTACAGGCGTGTTAACAGAGAGGAGCCACGCCTACACAGTCATACACTGTCCTCTATGGCAAGTTGCAAAATATGATAGGTAGCAAAAATTTTCACTACACCGGTTCACATTAGCGTTCGCTATCAGGATTTTCCGGATCGGATCAGGAACGCATACTGTACAAACGGAACGTACGTTCCACATAGCAATGTAATGTCTATGCGGACGTTCACACGCGTCCGTTCCGTACGTACTGGAGCCGGATCGGATCCGGACTCCGGACTCTTCTCCAACATGCACTATTTTTTGGGTCCGGATCTCCGGCCCACGCATCCTGACCGGAGCCTGACCGGAGCCTGACCGGAGCCTGACAGCACCATCCGGAACACAGAAACCAATGGGGAACGGAAGGCACAGAACACACTGCCTACAAAAACCTGACGTTCTACCCCACTTCCTATGCGTATCAAAGCGGCCATTTCGGATGCGGACACATGGGCCAAGCATGTCTGGAGTGGAGCAGCAGTGACAGACGTGCTGGAGCTGTTTTGGCAGAATGTCGGAGGTGGAGGTGAGGCCTACAGCGGAGGAACCTGATTCTACAGGTGCACCTTCTGCTGACCCCAACATTTTTTTATTTAATTTCGCTATTTTTTGCCCATGGATCCTGATGGCATGCCTGATGCAAACGGACCGGATCCTGATCGGATCCTGATCGGAACCGTACGGTTTCCGATCAGGATCAGGTCCTGATCCGATCAGGATCCGGTCCGTTTGCAAGGCAAAACGCAAGTGTGAATGGGGCCTAATCAATATAGCTTCTTTTTAAAAAATTGTCTTGTTCAATACTGAGTCTAGTGAGGCTTTAAAGTGTAACTGTCGGGCATAAAATAAAAAATCAATTCTTTATTTTTATCTGGTAAATAAGTAATACGGATGCTAACCAGGCAATCCAAAAGTTAAAATCTCTATTACTGTTCTTGTTTATAAATGATCATTCCCCAGTTTACCTGACACTTATTTGGTACGTTGCCACAAAAAGGAAGTTGCAGGGCATGCTGGGTTGTCTTTTTTTTTGTTTCTTTATTTCCCCTCAGACTTAACTAATGTACAGAAGCAAAAAAGAACAACTGGGGAATGATCATTTATAATCAAGAAAATTAATAGAGATTTTAACGTTTGGATTGCCTGATTAGCATCCTTATTACTTGTTTACCAGATAAAAATAAAGAATTGATTTTATGCCCGATAGTTACACTTTAAAAATTCTCAGACAAAGCTGAGCTTTGAAATGTAGCACTACCAGTGGTTGGAGCTGAGACTCTACTGTTGTGCTTTTAAAGAGGAACTCCAGTGAAAATAATGTAATAAAAAAAAAGTGCTTCATTTTTACAACAATTATGTATAAATGATTTAGGGTGCGTTTCCACTAACGCGAATTCGCATGCGTTCCCCGCATGCAAATTCGCATAACCAATAAAAGTGAATGAGCCTGTGCCTACTTGTCAGGAAAACGGAGCGTTTTCTTGTGCAGGAAAAATCTGCTCAGCAGAGTCATCCGAATTCGGACACCGCACACACGCATGCAATTCGCATACAATGTATTTAATAGGGAATTCGCATGGTGTTTTTTTCATGCGAATTTTCATGCGAATTCGCATATGATTTCGCATGGAATCAATGAAAAAGCACACAGGCACTGACATGGTTAGATAAAATATATTGACAAGTTATTTGTTATAGTTATTTTTTCATCTCGGATCCGATTTAAGTTCAAAAAGTGCTTCTAAGTCTAGTCTAGCCATTCTAACATAGCTGATACATAACAGTATGTTATGATGCAGAGTGGTGGAGGACCGCTCATAAACAGGTCTCATTTTTGTTTTTGACTTGGGGTTGCCAATTCTCAGTCGCAATCCGTTTAACAAGCAATGGTCGTTAAGCCAATTATCCCTCTGCGCTGCCAGATAGCTTGTTTGGGAGTGTGTGTCAGCGAGATAAGTCGCAGACCCTTTCTTCGGAGGACAGAGAGATTTTCCTCTCGTGTGAACACAGCAGCATCACTCCGCATAAACATCAGACGATTAGACATAACCTTGAATCCAATATGGAATAGGTCAGGATTCTGACATGTCTTCAGCAGCTGCGAATCATACGTAAACCAGAAGCCGCACAATGAGAACTCCTTGACCCGAAATAACCCATCAGCACGTTTCTAAGCCAATTATTTCCTGTTACCATTTCCTTCTTATGGGGGGAAAAAGAAATCGGTGTGTATTTTATTCCGTTAGTCCTCACGCTTTCCTGCAGTAAGGCTATAAAGGGTCCCTGCGCAGAAACAAGGAATGCCTAAAATGGCTTTCAGTAGATTTCGCAGCTGTTGACGTGAAAAGCCATCTGACTGGGCACAGATGTGCCAGGGGGAGGAAGGAACGGTGAAGACTAATGGATTTTGGCAGAGAGGCAAAGGTTGGGGATGATGCCAAAAACACAACAATAGGTGAGTATCAGGTAAGGCCCGGTTCACATTAGCGTTCCAGGTCCGGCTTTCCCGGACCCGGAACGCTCCGTACACAGCGGATGGTGAATGGATACATTGTTAATCAATGTATCCATTCACACTCGTGTGACCGTCCGGATCCGGGAACGCAGCCCGGTAACGATCCGGATTTTTTCCAACTTGCTGCATTTTTGCCGTACGTCCCCGTGCGGCTGCGGACCCGGGCCGGATCCTGACCCGAACATGCGGCCATGCTGTGCAATGAGAAACGGATGTTCTGGGGACAGAAGAGGACACAGGGAGACACAGGAGGTACAAGGGGGGCATGAGGTACAAAGGGGGCATAATCCACAAGATGCCCCTTCACCAGGGATGCACCAGGTGTAGTGTATATATTTGTTCCCCTGGTTTTTGTCCTCTAAACTCAGGTGTGTCTTATGGTCAGGAGCATCTTAGAGTCTGAAGAATACGGTATACATAACACAAAATAGACAACACATTTCACGGGTGCTAGCTCGCTTCCTACACAGTGCCTTGCAGCAAGGTCAGTAGGATATGGGCGTCTCTTATGTTCTATGAATAGAGGTCTAACGGGCAAAAGGGGTGTGCATGCTGATTTGTATCACGCCAAGGCATTGTGTAATGACCTGAGGAAGCAGGCTAGTACTCGTGAAACGCGTTGTCTATTTTGTGTTTTGAATCAGAGTCGTAAGGATATCCACCACTTCCTCTCCGCCCATAATCGGCGTTCTGCTCAGACGAAGATTATGACTGAGCAGAATGGGGGCCACAGGGGGAGCTGGAGGGGAAAGGATGGGTCTGTGACATAGTCATAGCACCCGTAATAAAACAGTATTAAAAGTATATGGGGGAAGGGGTGTGAGTGATGGACCGGGTCATGGATACAGGGGTGGGGGACACACCCCTGCCACACCCCTAATCACACCTCTGCCACATCTCTAATCATGCCCAGGCCCACCCCTAGACATGCATACTACAAAAAATTCACAAGCAAAAGGTGTAATTTTACAATTCAAACCACACCTTCCTATCGCTCTTCACTGTTTTTCTTCATGTTAACATTTGAAATTAAGAAATAGATCAACTTAAATGATGGGAATTACGTTTGGAGTTAAACAGATTTTTCTTTAGAAAAATACATGTATGTAAATAGATCTGTACATCAGTCCTGAAAGAGGGACAAATGATGGAGAAAGAGGGACAGAGGAACCTGGTTCCCAAACAGGGACTGTCCCTCCTAAAAAGGGACAGATAGAAGGAATGCAAAACGTATAGTGCATTCACTCTTGGAGAAATGTACATTTTTTGTTTCAATCGTTTTTATTGAAGAAAAATTTTTGAAGGGGAAAGAACAATTTTACAGCATGACATTGCAGTTATAGGGATAAGCAAAAGCAATACAGTCATTTGATGCTAAACTTATTGTAACTCATACAATCATAAGACACTATTTATCATATATCACATAACTGAAGGATTAAAAACATTAATTCCCAGGTGTAATCAGGCAAAATGTCCGGGATGCAAACTTGCAGGATAACCCGACATCCGTCACTAGCCCCAATGGGGTCGGATGGGGACTAACCAACTGTATCTTGTCCAGTACCTTTGGCCATGAAACCTGTCTTCCAGCGAAGTCAGGTTTTGCTAACTAGCTAGCATAAGCATAGATCAAATCAGTTAGGTACTAACTGCAACAATGGATATAGACTGTAAACTGGAAAGAAGTGACTTCGTTTTAATTTAGCTGGCATTATAATATCGTGGTATGAAGATCTAGCATCCATAACTCCACAGTAAGATCTAAAATAAAAGGGATTCAGCGGATAAAACAAGGTGCAAAAAGAAGTTTAAGAGTGTAGGAAAGTAAGGATAGAGAAGGGAGAAATGTACATTTTATATGTATGTATTTTACATTTTTTTGTGATAGTGGCACTCCACTTAAGGACCAGCCTATGTTTGCATGATCTGTGCTGCATGGGCTCTCTATCCCACAGCACAGATCAGGAATCAGCCAGGGCGATCAGACTTCCCCCCTTTTTCCCCACTAGGGGGATGTCCTGCTGGGGGGTCTGATCGCCCTCAGCTGTATTCGTTTAGCGGGGGGGGGCTCTTCAAAGCCCCCCTCAGCAGCGTTTTCCGCCCTCCCTGGCTTTCCCTCCCTCTCCCTTTACCCACAGGCTGCGCAGGACGGATATTGTAGGATAGGTTTCATCCTATCAGAATGCTGCGATCTCCAGCCAATCAGAGGCGGGGATCGCCGATCTCCTTTACGGCGCTGCTGCGCAGCAGCGCCGTATGATGTAAACAGCGGGGATATCTTCCCCGCATGCTTACATTTCGCCGGCGAGCCGCGATAGGCGGCTCGCCGGCTGTTCACGGAGACACCCTCCGTGAAATGACATGGAAAGGCCGCTCGAACGAGCGCCCGTTTCGATGTAAATACACTTAAGACCTGCCGACGCCTATCGGCGTTAGACGGTCGTTAAGTGGTTAAAAACAACCCTGATCTGATCTGAAGTTTGCTATACTTCAGTTGGACGATCGTTCTCTGCATTAACCCAATGGTGATTTGTGGAAATACTATGCGAAGGAGCGCTCCCTCCTGTTCCTGTGGTTTTAAGTACTTTAAAGGGAACCAAAACTGAGAGGGATGTGGGTGTGTCCTTTTAAACAATACCAGTTGCCTGGCAGTCCTGATCTCTTTGGCTGCAGGAGTGGCTGAATCACACACCTGAAACAAGCATGCAGCTAATCCAGTCTGACTTCAGTCAGAGCACCTGATCTCCATGCTTGTTCAGGGGCTGTGGCTTAAAGTATTAGAGACACAGGATCAGCAGGAGAGTCAGGCAACTGGTATTATTTTAAAAGGAAAAATACATATCCTTCTCAGTTTAGGTTCCCTTTAAAGGGGGGATCCAGCTGCTGATGCGCTGCAATATTTTTTGTATCAATAAAGTTTTTCTACAAGCACATGCAGGGCCACTTGGCTTTATATAATCACTTCAGTTTTGCTCACGTATAACTGCGGCCAGACACGCCGTCACAAGCTGCTGTTCTAAGTTAGTTCCCTGGCAGTGGTTGTTGCGGAGGGCTACACTCTGCCAGTTATAGAATGGCAGAGGATGGTTTCTAGAAGTTCCGTGAACTTTTGTTCTGGTGTCTCTCAGCTAAGACATCGGTATTACCATTCAGAAGAGGATTAGTCACACCTCCAAGGGTTTTTCCCCTTAAGAAATCAGAGCAATGTGTACCTGTCAGCGCTCCTTCCATTCATTCGCCTATAACTTTATTACTACTTATCACAACGAAACATTCTATATCTTTTTTTTCGCCACCAATTAGGCTTTCTTTGGGGGGTACTTTTTGCTAAGAATTATTTTATTCTAACTGCATTTTAACATGAAAAATAAGAGAACATTGAAAAAATTCATTATTTCTCAGTTGTTGGCCATCATAGTTTTAAAATAACACATTGTATTTGTCAAGTTTATTGCAGTTAAAATGTTTTCCCTAGTACAATGTATGGCACCAATATTTCATTTGGAAATAAGGTTTTATTTTTTCAGTTTTGCTTCCCTCACTTATTACAAGCCCATCATTTAAAAAAAAATAACAGTAATATACCCTCTTGACATACGTATTAAAAAAAGTTCAGTCCCTAAGGTAACTATCTATGTATTTTTTTTATTGTATATATATATATATATATATATATATATATATATATATATTTTTTTTTTTTTTTTACAAAAACATTTTGGGTAGCTATTGGGGAGTGTGAGAGGTAAGGGGTTAATTTTAAATGAAAAAAAAAAAAGTTTGTTAGTCTAAAAAAAAATGTTTATAGATGTAATTTTACTATTTGGCCACAGGATGTCCTCACACATAACTTCCTTATGCGTAGTATTACTACGCAAACAAGAAGCAATGTGTGGACGTGTAAGTATCGGTTCTTGTGAATGACTGCGACAGCCATCTAAGAAATATAGTGAGAATCAAACACCTTATCCCAGCTGAAGACCTACAGTGGAGGAAATAATTATTTGACCCCTCACTGATTTTGTAAGTTTGTCCAATGACAAAGAAATGAAAAGTCTCAGAACAGTATCATTTCAATGGTAGGTTTATTTTAACAGTGGCAGATAGCACATCAAAAGGAAAATCGAAAAAATAACCTTAAATAAAAGATAGCAACTGATTTGCATTTCATTGAGTGAAATAAGTTTTTGAACCCCTACCAACCATTAAGAGTTCTGGCTCCCACAGAGTGGTTAGACACTTCTACTCAATTAGTCACCCTCATTAAGGACACCTGTCTTAACTAGTCACCTGTATAAAAGACACCTGTCCACAGAATCAATCAATCAAGCAGACTCCAAACTCTCCAACATGGGAAAGACCAAAGAGCTGTCCAAGGATGTCAGAGACAAAATTGTAGACCTGCACAAGGCTGGAATGGGCTACAAAACCATTAGCAAGAAGCTGGGAGAGAAGGTGACAACTGTTGGTGCGATTGTTCGAAAATGGAAGGAGCACAAAATGACCATCAATCGACCTCACTCTGGGGCTCCACGCAAGATCTCACCTCGTGGGGTGTCAATGGTTCTGAGAAAGGTAAAAAAACATCCTAGAACTACACGGGAGGAGTTAGTGAATGACCTCAAATTAGCAGTGACCACAGTCACCAAGAAAACCATTGGAAACACATTACACCGCAATGGATTAAAATCCTGCAGGGCTCGCAAGGTCCCCCTGCTCAAGAAGGCACATGTGCAGGCCCGTCTGAAGTTTGCCAATGAACACCTGAATGATTCTGTGAGTGACTGGGAGAAGGTGCTGTGGTCTGATGAGACCAAAATAGAGCTCTTTGGCATTAACTCAACTCGCTGTGTTTGGAGGAAGAAAAATACTGCCTATGACCCCCAAAACACCGTCCCCACCGTCAAGCATGGCGGTGGAAACATTTTGCTTTGGGGGTGTTTTTCTGCTAAGGGCACAGGACAACTTAATCGCATTAACGGGAAAATGGACGGAGCCATGTATCATGAAATCCTGAACGACAACCTCCTTCCCTCTGCCAGGAAACTGAAAATGGGTCGTGGATGGGTGTTCCAGCACGATAATGACCCAAAACATACAGCAAAGGCAACAAAGGAGTGGCTCAAGAAGAAGCACATTAAGGTCATGGAGTGGCCTAGTCAGTCTCCGGACCTTAATCCAATAGAAAACCTATGGAGGGAGCTCAAGCTCAGAGTTGCACAGAGACAGCCTCGAAACCTTAGGGATTTAGAGATGATCTGCAAAGAGGAGTGGACCAACATTCCTCCTAAAATGTGTGCAAACTTGGTCATCAATTACAAGAAACGTTTGACCTCTGTGCTTGCAAACAAGGGTTTTTCCACTAAGTATTAAGTCTTTTATTGTTAGAGGGTTCAAAAACTTATTTCACTCAATGAAATGCAAATCAGTTGCTATCTTTTATTTAAAGGTTATTTTTTCGATTTTCCTTTTGATGTGCTATCTGCCACTGTTAAAATAAACCTACCATTGAAATGATACTGTTCTGAGACTTTTCATTTCTTTGTCATTGGACAAATTTACAAAATCAGTGAGGGGTCAAATAATTATTTCCTCCACTGTACCTGCCCTGGTTCATGCATTTGTATCCTCCCGCCTAGACTACTGCAACGCCCTGTTCATCGGATCTACAGAAAAGGTTCTGCGCCCCTTACAGCTAGTACAGAATGCTGCAGCCAGACTCCTAGCCAATGCCCCCCGCAGCTCACACATCACCCCAGTACTGCAAACTCTTAACTGGTTGCCAGTAAAATGGAGAATCAATTTTAAGATCTGCCTGCTGACGTTCAAGGCTCTACACCACATGGGACCCAAATACATAGCGGATCTATTGGAACTTTATGCCCCTCCACGCACCCTCCGCTCTGCCAACAAGATGAAGCTGGTTATTCCCAGGATACACTTAACATTTGGTGCTCGCCTTTTCCTACGCAGCCCCTACTCTATGGAACTCACTTCCACAATCAGTACGAGAGGCTCCTTCTCTGGACAGCTTTAAAAAAAGGCTAAAAACTCACCTCTTTTCCCTGGCCTTTGAGACTGCATAATGCAGGGTCACAGCGCTTTGAGTCCCCAGGGAGAAAAGCGCTATAAAAATATTATTGTTATTGTTATCTCATTGATGCCTGCGACTCTTCACACAGGGACTTAGATTAATGAATGGAACTGTACGAGCGGGAGTGCACAGCGGGGAGGGACATAGTAGTTATGCCCCTGCAAGAAGATATTGGTAAATGCAGGAATTTAGTTACTTGTCCCGGGGGAGGGGGAGTGGTTAAGATGAAATGGGGCCCTATGCTCCGTATATATATATATATACGGAATATAGTGGGGGTGAGAATGTGCAGGATCAGCTCACTGGAATTCCAATGTAAAGGGAGTGTTAGCCTGTAAGTGTATATAATCCTCGCCTGACCTTCCTAACAATGGAGTGATGGGTACTTCTTGTTCCTATACAGTATATATAACACAGCAGAGGATGTATCTGTATCCTGATCACTAGTGATGACTGTGCAGAATGAAGCCCCATCCTTTCCTCTATACACACGGCATTCCCGTCACAGGCCAAACTTCCTGTCAACAAGTCCGCCCTTGTGTTTCTCTCCCTTCCGACATAAAACTATCCCTGCCTATTGGTACCCACCAGCATTTTCATGGGCTTGAAAAATCAGCTTGGAACTCTCGCATCAGGTCACTTGGGTGTGGTGATCAGCAGGCATCAATAGACACCCGTGTTAATTAGCGGTAATCGAGCTCGCAAGCGGTGAGTTGGGTGCCCAATGCGGTTAGAGGCTGATCGGCTATTACACAGGATCTAACTGAAGCCAAAGGTAGATGATGGTTCCTTTTAGGCACTTGGAGAAAGCATTAGGTTTAGGCATTATATGTGGGGGTTTAGTTTTAGACACTGAGAGGGGAGGGTTGGAGTAGGAATGGGTGGCAGGCAATGCATAGTAAAATATCAGTATTGTAACAATATTTTACTATTAGTGGCATCACCCAGTGCCCAACTTAAAGTGGACCTGAGCTCTTGCACAAGACAGAAGGAAAACACACAGAAAACCTCCCTGTATGTATTTAGAGAGTTTAGCCTGTCTAATCCCCCCTCATCTGTGACTAATCACAAGTTACAATTAGACCCCTTAGCTATGTCAGCTGATTTCATTTAAAATTTGTTTTTATTCAAAGGTTATTATGTTGTTGCTTATCTCTTAGAGCATAGAGGAAGTTCTGAGTTCAGGTCCGCTTTAAGCAGAGCAGACGCAATACGTACTCCTAAATCTGGCTGTCTAATGGCTTCTCTTTCAGTATAATGCCAGGCCTATGGATATGCATATGCCCCATGGATATCAGCCTGACAATACATACAGTTGACATTTCCCTGATTGAAAACTGATGAGGAATAATTTATCATGCCACCACCTTCCTCCAGTCCATATCCATCAGATCTCTCCTGAAATTGCATCAGCTATCTCCCGGCACACAGCTGCTGCTAGCTTTGGATTGCTTGAAAATATATGGGAACATCGACTGCGGCCTGCAGCACCCTGGCCACAGATACGGTGTGTCGGTCAGTGTGACGATCACACATCCTATTCCAAGTTTTCCCCATTTTCTCCATAACTTTGCCCCACTGATGCGTGGATGTTCAGGGCCCCCCATAGGCAACCATGTTAATAAAGGGAAATTTGCGCTATTTGCAGCTGCAGTTTGTATAGCGGGCATCTCCAGTGTCCAAATGTCCCTTTATAGATTCAATAAATATGGGTGCAGCAGCCAATATTTCATTATACGTATATGGAGGCGTGGATATCGGGAGAGGGGCTAGAGTTAGGCATGGTTGGGCGGAGTCAGAAGGGGGCTTCAAATTTAAATGAAGTTTATTAATAATAATAATAGTGTTTTTCAAAAAAACCATGAAAGGTACATTTCTCACTGTTTATGAAGTGCCACCTGCTGGCTTAAAGAGACTCCGTAACAAAAATTGCATCCTGTTTTTTATCATCCTATAAGTTCCAAAAGCTATTCTAATGTGTTCTGGCTAACTGCAGCACTTCATACTATCACTGTCTCTGTAATAAATCAATGTATCTTTCCCCTGTCAGACTTGTCGGCCTGTGTCTGGAAGGCTGCCAAGTTCTTCAGTGTTGTGGTTCTGCTATCAACTCCCCCCTCTCTGCACACTGCCTGTGTATTATTTAGATTAGAGCAGCTTCTCTCTTCTCTCATCTTTTACAAGCTGGATAAATCGTCCTCTGAGCTGGCTGGGCTTTCACATACTGAGGAATTACAGACAAAGGCAAAGCTGTCTGCACTCTGCAGGAAGAAAAGAGCAGCCTGAAACTTCAGTGCATGAGAACAGGGGGAAGAAACACACAAATGATCTCTTGAGATTCAAAAGGAAGGCTGTATACAGCCTGCTTGTGTATGGGTGTATTTTCTATGTGTGGACATACTGTACATCAACCTACTTCCTGTTTTGGTGGCCATTTTGTTTGTTTACAAACAAACTTTTTAAAACTGTTTTTAACCACTTTTAATGCGGCAGGGAGCGGCGAAATTGTGACAGAGGGTAATAGGAGATGTCCCCTAACGCACTGGTATGTTTACTTTTGAGCGATTTTAACAATACAGATTCTCTTTAAAGAGAACCTAAGGCAGTTCCATGGGGTGCAGATGGGACACAGAGGCATGTTCTGAGCCTCATGACATGCCTCTGTGTCCCCCTACAGCCACTCTCTGCCGCCCCACCACCGTGCCACGCCCCCCCCCCCTATCTTGGAGGTAAACCTGTGGGAGAGGGATTCCCTGTTCAAAACGCCCACTAGGGGCATTCCTGTAGGGCTTTCTCTCCCTGGCCACACCCCCTGCCGCTCCCCTGTCTCCCTGCATGCTGTGAATGATAGACACACAGTCTCTCATTCCAGCGTTGTGACCCAGAGGTCACGAAAGTGAAAGTTGGCCAGTGCGGCCCACAGGAGTGGCGGATTTTGCGGCTACCTGATCAGCCCACCTCAGGCTCTCTTTAAATAATTAGAAGAGTGTGAGGAATCTATAGCATTCCAAGAGCAAAGTCACCAGACCTGTGACTCACTGCACTAAAACAATCTGATCTTACATTCCTTTCTTTCTGACCCCCCCACCACCACCACCCTCCACATCTGACTTTTCTCTCTCTCTCTCTCTCTCTCTCCTCTTCCTTCCTTCCTGTTGTCTCTGTTCCAGACTTGCTGTCTCTCATACTCTCTTCCCACCCACTTGTCTCTATCAAGGCCCATACTCACCTCACGTTTTTTCTGCTAACCGGCGATTTTCTTGAGCATTGTTTCAGTGATCTCGCAACATGGGTACAGGTTTGCAGTTAGGCAAACCATGCTTTGCAACTCGCTGTGATAACCACTACCTGCGGATCAGATATTTAACTACTTCCGGTCCCATGACATGAAAAAGAGTCTCTGCACTCCCCTCCCTACAAAATCCTAGATAACACTGTTTATTTATCTCTGAGCTGAAAACAATGCTACACAGTTGTAAAGGAATGACAGCAAACCCCTCTCTTCCTCCCAGGGAATTCAATGGCAGGATTACTGTGTAAACAAGTCTAAAACAAACATTCCAGTAGCTGACAGATGTAACAAGAGAGAGGGTATATACAGTGTGTTACTAATACACATTATAACAAATGAACTGTTTAAATAAACAGGAGAGATAGACACATAAAAGGTGTGGGTACAATAGAACTATTTACATTTAGGCCTCTCACAATGGGACGGTGCGTTTGATGCAACGTTAAAGTCGCACAACGTGCCCCTAACGCAGTGAATGTAGGTTATGAAATTGGACGTTATTTTGCACTGCATTATGTGTCTCTTGGTGCACCGTTTTCGTTGCGTACTGATGGAACAAAAACGGAGCATGCGTTACATTTGAAAAAAAAATACATTACTGAGCATGTGCAACACACATAACGCAGCAGATACATTGCTAAACACACAGCATGCAGCACTTTTTAATAACGCTACACGTTACACACTAACGCAACGTGTGCACTGTGAATGTTGTACAGACTTTGCATTGCTGAGCGTTACTCTGCGTTAAAGTATTTTATAACGTGCGACTTTAATGTCGCACTGTGAAAAAGCCCTAAAGCTATAATGTATGAAAGTGGATCAATTGTGTATTTTTTCACTATTTTCCTTTTAAAATACATAGAAAATAAGGTCATTACTAAAAACAAATATCAGCCATAAAAAGCCTAATTTGTGCTGAGCAAAACAATATATAGATCATTTAGTTCGGATAATGATTTATAAAGTTATTGCCAAAGTAATCAGAGCTGAGTTGAACTGTGAACATGACCAGGGTAGGGAAGTGGTTAAGATCCCATATGACACCGGACAACACCTGCGTAAAGTGCCGTGATCGTTTGAACTCTCATTCATGTGTGCCGTCATGCTTTTTTGGTGGGCAGGAAGATGGATCGGGGAACGTTGTTCATTGGGAGGCATTGCAGTGAGGTTCCCCAATCCATCACACAGCTGAGTTTTCAGGTTTACCTGCCTCTTCTCTCTCTTCCCCTCAAAGCCCCCCCAATACATACACACATTTTATCCCTTCCTTTATATTCCCCATTACCTTCTTTTCCCCCCTTCTTTCTCTACTTTCTTCCCATCCTCTCCTCTTTTTTTCTTCCTCCCATCCCACTATATCCTCTTTCTTGTCCCCATCTGTTCCTTTTTCTTCCTCTCCCCATCTCTTCTTTCATCCCTCTTTACTCCTTGTTTTCTTTCTGGAACCTCTTACTTCCTCTTCTACTCTCTTTTCTTTCTTCTTTCTCCATACTGTTTCTTTCTCTTCCTTTCTTTCCTCTAATTGCTTTATTTTTCTACTCTATCCTCTTTTCTTTTTCTCCTCTTTCTCTCCTGTTTGCTCTCCTCTCTCCCTCCGTCTCTCACCCCCTCTGTCTCTCACCCTCTCCCTTTCCCCCCTGCATACTTGTATATTGCTTAAATTAGGCCTGGAACCGACCTTAATTACGCCGCTCATTGTGATTCAAATGACATGCACACAACACAAGCAATGCATTACGAAGACGGGAATGCGTTTGTTTTAATTAACTGTGAATTTGAATTTGGAAAGCAACATTTGCCCTCCCTTCTATCTTGTATGTTTGGGTTCATTAAGTCTGAGGCTGCAGCAAACACATGTATGTCATTAATCTGTCTCTGTGCAACTTACACAAGGCTCCCCATAACGGAGCTGGCCTCGAAACTTTGACGGGAAAAACGTGAATGTAAAGGTTTCTGGGGCCAACCTGTGAACCTCGCCCGCCAAGACTAGCAGCACTGGACAATACTGCTTGATTGGCTGAGGGTGGACCTCCCCTCCCAGGATGAGAGTGAACAGGGGACAGAATCTGGCACGTCCACAAGCTATGTTTAGCTCTAAACTGAAGGCAAATCACTCTTGCAAATGATCTACACAATATCTCCCACAGAGCCTAAACTTGTCTGTTTCCAGGTTTATTGTAGTTGTGGACTATTTAGAAATTTTAGTTTTTATTAATACTGGAGCATAGCAAGGAAATGAGCAGCGCTACTTAAAAACAGACTAGTGCCCACCTGCAAAAGAATGCAAGCCCCACTTGTGGGGTCGAATACACACCGAGCATACACATGACCTGTCTACCACTAGAGGAGGATGTTGGTTTCCATTAACAGCTTGCATGCAACCTATTAAGTACTCGTCCCTCCCACTGCGAAGAAGTCAATCCTCCATGGGAGGGGCCTAACACTAACTAAATCCTAACCTATGTATATGCATAGCCTGGGTGCGGCTCTGTAACATATCCAATCTTCTTGTCAAGCTTTGTCGACCCAGGGAGGAATGCACTGCCTCTGATGTGATAGGGACAAGTTAAGCACGCCCCCTCCAGGCTCTGCGTGCTTTGTTTACTCCTCACAAACAGAGAGTCTCTGAGGGGGAAGGGAGCTGCCTGTCACATGCTGAGAACTGTGAGAATCCCAGACTGAAGTGTAGTATACTGTAACACGATACATATATACAGTGTTCTCCGCAGGCTCTTAAATTTTGGTGAGCACTCAGCTGTCATCGGCTCAACTCTTCATGCTCCTCCTATGCTGTAAGCAGAGCTGCGTTGGCCCTGTATTCCACCCTCACACCCCACCCAGCTACTTTTTCGTGCAATCCGCCTGGAAAAAAATTCCGGGGAGAACGCTGATATATATATATACTTCCTGGTTAGCGGCCATTTTTTTTGTTTGTAAACACTGCCTAAAACTGGCGATTAAAAGCCAGGATCGCGGCAGGGAGTGGCGGAAACGGCAAAGAGGGGCCCAGGAGAACATAATGAATAGAACGGTATGCTTTTTATTGTAAGAATGTGAGAGTACAGATTCTCGTTAAGGCACATAAAGGAGTGGAAAAGTATAGAGCAGTGGAAAAAAACACAACTGAGATTTCTTTCAAGAGGCAATTGTTTTCCACTCTTATTATCGTTACGCTATACCTAGAAGCCACTCCTTTATATGCTTAAGGTGCCTCCTACTTTACATTAATCATACAGACAAATGGTAGGTGCTAAAGGGATGCGGCCAAGGTGGCCCGAGATTTACCAGCATGCTCGATCAATACTGAAATCAGTCAAATCGGCAATCGTGTATGGTCGTTGCGGCACAGATTTCGATCCATTTTGATAAAATTATTGAATCGGATTGCAAAATCACTAGAATCACTGTAAAAACCACATATGCCTACAAATGTATACAGCCATAAAATTATACCAGCATCTCCTGCATTCACATTACGCATCGAAACACAGCCGGAATTGTATGAGCTGTTGCAGCTGCTGCCTGGTGCTGTGCATTTCTATCACTTCTACTGTTATCATCTATTCCATCCACAGATAAAACAGATTATCATGCTGTATTCTGAAGCCTTTTTTCCCATCTCTTGCCATCCCTGCAGTTATTCCATTTCAGACAAATGTGACAAACGGGATAAGAGCTTTACGCTCCAATTTTGGCCGATGCCGGCTGCTCTACGATAGATCTATCATTTTAATCCTTGCGACTCTATTAAATAATAGCGGCGGGATGAATAATGGAGACGAGTTTTCTGCCATTCTTCTGTCGGTGGGAAGACATTCTGTCCCATAATAGAAAGTGACATTTAGCGACGCGGCGGATGAATACGGTAGTGTCTGAGTTGTGGAGGAAGCTGAGAATTCATGACTCAGGCACGGTTCTCCAGAATAATGGGCCACACTCAGGTCCTCGGCACGTTGCAAGGGGTGGAGGAAGCTGAGAATTCATGACTCAGGCTCGGTTCTCCAGAATAATGGGCCACACTCAGGTCCTCGCCACGCGGCACAGGGTGGAGGAAGCTGAGAATTCATGACTCAGGCACGGTTCTCCAGAATAATGGGCAACACTCAGGTCCTCGGCATGCTGCGCTCAGGTCCTCGGGTTGCCGTACGAGGTGGAGGAAGCTTGTAATTCATGACTCAGACTCGGTTCTCCAGAATAATGGGCGGCACTTAGGTCCTCGGCACGCTGCACTCAGGTCCTCGGCTCGCCGTACGAGGTGGAGGAACCTTGGAATTCATGACTCAGGCTCGGTTCTCCAGAATAATGGGCCGCACTCAGGTCCTCGGCACGCGGCACAGGGTGGAGGATCCTGAGAATTCATGACTCAGGCTCGGTTCTCCAGAATAATGGGCCGCACTCAGGTCCTCGGCAGGCCGCAAGGGGTGGAGGAAGCTTGGAATTCATGACTCAGGCTCAGTTCTCCAGAATAATGGGCCGCACTCAGGTCCTTGGCAGGCCGCAAGGGGTGGAGGAAGCTTGGAATTCATGACTCAGGCTCGGTTCTCCAGAATAATGGGCCGCACTCAGGTCCTTGGCAGGCCGCAAGGGGTGGAGGAAGCTTGGAATTCATGACTCAGGCTCGGTTCTCCAGAATAATGGGCCGCATTCAGATCCTCAGCTCACCGCATGGGGTGGAGGAAGGTTAGAATTCATGACTCAGACTTGGTTCTCCAGAATAATGGGCCACACTTAGGTCCTCGGCACGCCGCACTCAGGTCCTCAGCACGCCACACTCAGGTCCTCAGCACGCCACACTCAGGTCCTCAGCACGCCGCACTCAGGTCCTCAGCACGCCACACTAAGGTCCTCAGCACGCCACACTCAGGTCCTCAGCACGCCACACTAAGGTCCTCAGCACGCCACACTAAGGTCCTCAGCACGCCACACTAAGGTCCTCAGCACGCCACACTCAGGTCCTCAGCATGCCACACTCAGGTCCTCAGCACGCCACACTCAGGTCCTCAGCACGCCACACTAAGGTCCTCAGCACGCCACACTAAGGTCCTCAGCACGCCACACTAAGGTCCTCAGCACGCCACACTAAGGTCCTCAGCACGCCACACTCAGGTCCTCAGCATGCCACACTCAGGTCCTCAGCATGCCACACTCAGGTCCTCAGCATGCCACACTCAGGTCCTCAGCACGCCACACTCAGGTCCTCGGCACGTTGCACTCAGGTCCTCGGCACACCACACTCAGGTCCTCGGCACGCCGCATTTAGGTCCTCGGCACGCCGCACTCAGGTCCTCGGCATGCCGCATTTAGGTCCTCGGCACGCCGCACTCAGGTAATCGGCACGCCACACTCAGGTCCTCAGCTTGCCGCACTCAGGTCCTCAGCTCGCCGCACTCAGGTCCTCGGCACGTTGCACTCAGGTCCTCGGCACACCACACTCAAGGTCATCGGCACGCCGCACTCAGGTCCTCAGCTTGCCGCACTCAGGTCCTCAGCATGCCGCACTCAGGTCCTCGGCACGTTGCACTCAGGTCCTCAGCATGCCGCACTCAGGTCATCGGCACGCCACACTCAGGTCCTCAGCTTGCCGCACTCAGGTCCTCAGCATGCCGCACTCAGGTCCTCGGCACGTTGCACTCAGGTCCTCAGCATGCCGCACTCAGGTCATCGGCACGCCACACTCAGGTCCTCAGCTTGCCGCACTCAGGTCCTCAGCATGCCGCACTCAGGTCCTCGGCACGTTGCACTCAGGTCCTCAGCATGCCGCACTCAGGTCCTCGGCACGCCGCACTCAGGTCCTCGGCACGTTGCACTCAGGTCCTCGGCACACCACACTCAGGTCATCGGCACGCCGCTCTCAGGTTCTCGGCACGCCGCATGGGATTGATGCCGTCTCATAAACAATATTTTGCTTGAGACAGAAGAGAAGATGAGTGTTTCTTTCACAAGTGTGTTTACAGACGGACTGCAGGTCTGAATACTGCAGCCTAAACACTTCTGCGAGTTTACAATAGACTGATTTTATACTGTCAGAGGCACGGCCAACAGGCAGCAGAATAGAACTCGTTACATCTTCCAGAGCCTTCAGTTGTCAGTTTATCCCCACTTCCAAAAAGTGTTTCATTTTAGTTTTGAAGATTGACGAAAGAATTTCAAAACTTTTGGAGGATTTTTAATAGTGTATTTTTTTTTTTTGCACTGGAGAAATTACCCTTCAGAACTACATAAATCTGTGAATAATTTCCAAGCCAGCTACTGTGTTTTTGTATATCCTTCTTTCTAGCACATGCCCCTTCCTGCTGTGATTGTGGTGCTGTGTCCGTCCCCTCCCACTCATGCCCCTTCATGCCATGCCATGCCCTGCTGTTATTGACTGGGGTGCTGTGTCCATCCCCCCACACACACACCCTCTCCTGCTCTGTCCTACTCTGATTGACTGTGGCCCTTACCCCCACACACACACTCCCCCTTCTGCTTCCACCCAGCTGAGATTGACTACGGCACTGTGTCTGTTCCCTTCACACACGCCCCCTCCTGCCCTCTCCTGCTGTGACTTACTGCGGTGCTGTGTCTGTTCCCTTCACACACGCCCCCTCCTGCCCTCTCCTGCTGTGACTGACTGCGGCGCTGTGTCTGTCCCCACACACGACCATCCTGTCCTGCTGTGACTGACTGCGGCGCTGTGTCTGTTCCCTTCACACACGCCCCCTCCTGCCCTCTCCTGCTGTGACTGACTGCTGTGCTGTGTCTGTTCCCTTCACACACGCCCCCTCCTGCCCTCTCCTGCTGTGACTTACTGCGGTGCTGTGTCTGTTCCCTTCACACACGCCCCCTCCTGCCCTCTCCTGCTGTGACTGACTGCGGCGCTGTGTCTGTTCCCTTCACACACGCCCCCTCCTGCCCTCTCCTGCTGTGACTGACTGCTGTGCTGTGTCTGTTCCCTTCACACACGCCCCCTCCTGCCCTCTCCTGCTGTGACTTACTGCGGTGCTGTGTCTGTTCCCTTCACACACGCCCCCTCCTGCCCTCTCCTGCTGTGACTAACTGCGGCGCTGTGTCTGTCCCCACACACGCCCATCCTGTCCTGCTGTGATTGACTGCTGTGCTCTGTCCCCCCCCCCCACACACACACACACAAACACACGCCCCCTCCTGCCCTCTCCTGCTGTGACTGACTGCGGCGCTGTGTCTGTTCCCTTCACACACGCCCCCTCCTGCCCTCTCCTGCTGTGACTGACTGCGGCGCTGTGTCTGTTCCCTTCACACACGCCCCCTCCTGCCCTCTCCTGCTGTGACTGACTGCGGCGCTGTGTCTGTTCCCTTCACACACGCCCCCTCCTGCCCTCTCCTGCTGTGACTTACTGCGGCGCTGTGTCTGTCCCCACACACGACCCCTCCTGCCCTCTCCTGCTGTGATTGACTGCTGTGCTCTGTCCCCCCCCCCCCCCCACACACACACACAAACACACGCCCCCTCCTGCCCTCTCCTGCTGTGACTGACTGCGGCGCTGTGTCTGTCCCCAAACACGCCCATCCTGTCCTGCTGTGATTGACTGCTGTGCTCTGTCCCCCCCCCCCCCCCCCCACACACACAAACACATGCCCCCTTCTGCCCTGTGTCCCTTTGCTGTGATTGACTGCGGCACTGTGTCTGTCCCCCATCCCCCCCTCCCGCCTTGACTGTGGCGCTGTGTTTATCCTCTGCACATGCCCCCTCCCGCCTTACCCAGCCCTGCTGTGATTGGCCATGGTGCTGACTGCATGGTGCGCATGTGGCGGGCTGACGGGCACACTCCTGCCCCATGTAATGTAGTGCGTGCCACCAGCTAATATTTAAAGGACACCTAAGATGGCGCAAAATAAAAAAAAATGATACATACCTGGGGCTTTCTCCAGCCCCCTTCAGGCTAATCGCTCCCTCGCTGTCCTCCTCCGCCACCTGGATCTTCTGCAATATAACTCTGCTAGTCACCTTATACTGTGCATGCAAGGCCCAGCAGCGTGCACCCCGTCACCCTCCTGTTGCCGGGAGAGTTATACGTCTGCACAGGAGCAAAATGCTTGTTTTGGGCCATCTCAGGTACACTTTAAAGGAAATTTTAAGTTCCATTTCTTAAAAACTGAAATGTTTTATTCCTATCCCTTTACTGACTGCCATAATTACCCTTAAAGTGAACCTCCGGACTAAAAATCTACTCAGCAGAACTGAAAAGGCTTGGTGTTTCTTTAACAGTTTTACAGCATCAGAACTTTGTTTTTCTTAGCAAAGCATCATTTTTAGCTGCATTTTTACTTAAGCTCCACCCATCAAAGAAAAAAAGCCCGGGCTTTTTTTCCCTGATGCTGTGCAGAGCATGATGGGATTTCCTGTGTTGTTATTCACGTTGCCTAGCAACTGGGAGAGGTGCTCGGGACACAGGACAGTTGGAACTGTGTCTCATGCTCTCTGTCACCTCCTTTCAACCAAAAAGATGGCTGCCCGCATGAAATCAAACATTTGCCTGTTCTTTTAAAACAGTGTGGGTAAGGGATTATATTACCTATCTATTTTAATTAACATAACTAATGTAACTTAATGACAGTAGGTTTGTTTAGGCTGGAGTTCCTCTTTAAGTTACTCTCCAAAGCGCCATTCACTTAAATCACAAATGGCGGTGATTAACCACTTGCCGACCACGCACTCATAACGCGCGCCGGCAAAGTGGCAGCTGCAGGACCAGGGACGCAGCTCTGCGTCGCCGGCTGCAGGCTAATTAATCAGGAAGCAGACGCTCGCGCGAGCCGCTGCTTCCTGTCAATTCACGACGGGGGGCTCCATGAAAGGTCTGCGGGCCGTCGATCACGGCTCGCAGGCTAAATGTAAACACAAGCGGAAATAATCCGCTTTGTTTACATTTGTACAACGCTGCTAACAGTAGCAGCGTTGTACCCGATCAGCGATCCCCGGCCAATCAGCGGCCGGGGATCGCTGTCACATGACAGGCAGGAGCCTGTTAGAGGCTGCACAGGACAGATCTGTTCCTGTGCAGCCTCGGATATCCGGGGAAGGGAGGGAGGGGAGGGAGGGGGAGAATTTTCGCCGCGGAGGGGGGCTTTGAAGTGCGCCCCCCCGCAACACCCAGGCAGGCAGGAGCGATCTGACCCCCCAGCACATCATCCCCCTAGTGGGGAAAAAAGGGGGGCGATCTGGTCACTCTGCCTGGTGTTTGATCTGTGCTGGGGGCTGCACAGCCCACCCAGCACAGATCAGCTAAAACAGCGCTGGTCCTTAAGGGGGGGTAAAGGGTGGGTCCTCAAGTGGTTAAGGAGACATTGAGATGTATAACAGCAGTGGTTTTCCCCTTATTACGGTACTGAAGTGCTTGCCTGATTATCTAATTCTGAAAATCGAACTACAATCAAAAGCTAGTCAAAATTGTTATTAATGCTCGAAAAATTGCAATGCAAATGTATGCAATTTAAAATCAAGTGCTGTGAAGTGCTCCAGTTCACACCCCACCATCATAACATCCACACCATACACTCCACCAGTACCGGCTCGGCTGAATAGGAAACCCCTTCATCCCTTCTTCCCAGAACTTTCAGGCCCCGCCAATTAAGTACTAAGTCCAAAACGTGAATGTGCCGTATTCATCGCAGGCTATTAATTACAGCCCCCGCTTAACGACGTCTTTCAAGTCTCCCGTTTCCCGCTGATAATGTTTACGCTAATTAATCTGTTTCCCTCCTGCGCTCGTCAGCTCCTCTTGCATTATATGGGGGGAAATAAAAACTATATTGCCAGGCGGAGGGAGATATGCAAATGCACGCCGCAACACGGTTTTATGGCGAGGAACAGGGCGTTTTATTGTAGCGTGGCTGAACAAAATTTCTGTATTTTTATCCTCATCAAAGAAAGAGAAGTGCCAGTAAGAGAAAATGGCAACCTGCTGTAGGTCAACCCTATACATTGTAAGGAGAATAAAACAATGAGGTGTGTATACAGATTTTCAGAAAATCGCAATGGTGGTAGTGCAATCACGGCCATAGGCTTTCATTAGCTTCTCACTTTGGGAATCGCCAGTAATTCTTCAGAAGTGCAAATCGCAGCTGAGAACACTCCAGCAGGCCCCGGGTCTAATGCTGAGTACACACGATGCGTTTTTTTCGGTCGATTTCCCGTTTGATTTTCGATTTGTTTTTCCGCTCAATTTTCTTTCGCTCGAAATTATCTTTTCTTATCAATTTCCATTCACTTCTATGAGAAATCGAGCAGTAAAACGATCTAAAGTAATATCGGACATGACGGAAATTATAAATCAAACGCATCTATCGAATGAAAACATTTAACGTGTGTACCTAGCATTAAAGGGAACCTGAGCCAAACATGTAGAAAGTGCTAATGTGATTCCTGGTGGTTGTTAACACCTCCAAGTATCTAAATTATACCAGGAGCCCAATGGTGCAGTATCGTCCGTACAAATTGGTATAATGAGTTGTAGGTATTCTACTCACATGGATGGGCTGCAGAGATCTACCATAGAGCCTAAAGGAAAATATCCATTCCGGCTCAGTATTCCGAGTCCGCTTAGCAGGTTCTGGTTGGTCGCACTCCTTGGATATACTGGAAACACTAGGGTTTGCAATACAGGACCCTGTGGGGTTATAGCTAGTCTAAAAACACTGTTGGAGGCGCCCTATATATTTAATACCAATTAATATACAGTTATGTTAGGAGTAAATGGATCTTACCTCCTTAAAGGACTTACGAGGCCAACAGAGGAAAAAAAGTGAATTACCTGCATCGTCGTTTCAGGCACGGAGGACGCCGTCCGCGCCCTCCGTGCCGATCTGCTGGGTCCCCCCGCTCATTATCCCCCCGGGCCGGCTCCCGACCCCACGGCCCGGGTCGGGCTCCTTTGCCTCTGCGCAGTCCGCCTGGCCGCGAGTGCGGCTGTGCAGCCCTAGGGTCAACCCCCCGATCCACGCTATGTAGCGTGGATCGGGGAGGTTAGCCCTAGAGCTGCGCAGCAGCACTCGCGGCCAGGCGGACTGCGCAGCCTCGGCCAGAGGAAGTGGTCATCTTTGGAGAGGCAGGAAAGCCCGACCCGGGCCGTGGGGTCTGGAGCCGGCCCGGGGGGATAATGAGCGGGGGCACCCGGCGGATCGGCACGGAGGGCGCGGATGGCGTCCTCCGTGCCTGAAACGACGATGCAGGTAATTAACTTTTTTCCTCCGTTGGCCTCGTAAGTCCTTTAAACGACAAACCACAAAGGTTAGTATAAGTTTTATCAATGCACATAAAACAACACGTTTCACAGGTGCTGGCCCGCTTCCTCGGGTCAATGCAAAAGTGCCTATATAATAGCAATATGCTATGGATGTCAGCACCTCTTCAATCAAACATAGGTTGAAGAAACACATACCGCAGAAGAGGTAAGCTTATAGAGGCTTCCCACACCATCTTTGCCCTTGCTCGCCGGGACCCTCTGGAACATCGGGGCCGTACTCCTCTTCTGGCACAAGCGAGGTCGTGCTGCACCCACACTAGCACAGCCGTGCCTGCGCAGTAGAAAAGAGTTGTGCGTGCCTCAAGAGGCGAGCCGCCCTGATCTTATTACAGATCTTATTACAGACAAGCCCTTTTAATCTTCAGGGGTCTGCGCTCAGCAACAGGGGACTGGAGGACGTGTGACTCACGCAGAGAGACGCTAGGCGTGGACTAGACTTCTTGCTGTGTGATACTCCTACTGTGATTGCCTGAGGAAGCAGAACTATACCTGCGAAACGCGTTGCCTGTTTTATTGGAGTATGTGAATAAAAATCTGTTTCTTTTGAAATACTGACAGCTTATGTGTCTGTTTGGGGAGGTCGAGGCCACCACCGCCTCCCAAACGTAACAATTTTAGCATATTTTATCCTTTTGGCGCCTCTGTTCACCTTGTACTATATCACAGTCCACCCCTTGGTGGAGGGGTGTTTATCCCCCTTTTTTCCTGATCTACAGAGAGCGACATCTTAGTCCTGAGTGGCAACAGGCCTAATCTCCCCACCTGCGTTTACAGTGGTTGTCCGAGCGGTAACCCTGGTTTGTGAGTATAAATTACTTACTATTCATTATCCTGCACTTTTCCAATACATACTACACTATTTTGGGCTCTCGGTTTCTCTGTTTTACAGCATAGATTGTATTTCAGCAGCTTCCCACTGAACTGCCCTCAGGCAATCAGTGAGGAGCATAATATGGGAGGAGAGATAACAAGGTTGAGTGCTCACAACCTCGAAATCGAGTCTGGGAGACACAGACAGACGTACAAACCCCTGGAGCAAAGACTATTGGGGGCAGAAGACTCTCGAGGATGAGAATCACTTTCTGCTGCACTGCCCCAAATATACTGCAACCAGGGAAACCTTCTTTGAAGCTACCTACTCACCACCCTACGGGACCAGACACGTCCCCTTGACGTCTCTTCCCACTCGCGACATCAAGCCACTACTTGATGGGCACGAACAGGAAGTAAGCAATTGTGTTATTTTGCGCCGGGTCGTCGGGGATCCGATCGCCGTGACCGTTTCTTTATGAAGGGTGATCGCCGCGGGGGGCAACATCTTTTAACATGGTTATGTTAAACGATGTTGCCCGACATCAGGTAACATCACCAAAAATATTGCCTCGTACGTACGAGGCTTAAGAAATTGATGGAACTATTTCCAGACTTTCACACATTAGAGGATGAGAGAAAATTCTACATTCTACTAGAAGAAGAGGAATCCACAGTGACAATCGCTGCACACTATGTCACAGCATGCCACAGACTGAGGGGAGAAATGCACAGTAACAATCGCTGCACACTATGTCACAGCATGCCACAGACTGAGGGGAGAAATCCACAGTGACAATCGCTGCACACTATGTCACAGCATGCCACAGACAGAGAGGAGCATAAATGAACAGTAAACCTAAAAAATGTCCACAAACTTGCTAACCCACTGTACCCCTACTCCATTCCCCCCTGCTTTGGCAATGCCTGTATGAATCTTGGTCATGCTAACAAAGCTATCTTCGATTTCAATTGAAAGTAACATTCAAAAATCAGCAGCATTTGAGTGATCTGCAGCAACTCTCGTCTGTCAATAACCAGCTATTGACACCCGGCATTCCTCTCTGTCTATCCCACTCCCTCCGTCCGATAAGCCGGGTGACACAACACAACAACCCAGACCTCATTTCCATCCACTTCCTGTGCTGAATTAGCAATGGAAAACATGCAGCCGTGGGAAGCTCGGAGTCCCAGTGATATGGATTGTAAAGGAGGAGAATGTATGGCTCTGTGATGAGACGTAGCTGGGAGAGAAGGTCACAGAGACCACAGCCATTTATCTCTATCATGTGCAATCAGAATGGAGGGACCTTGCAGTGTAGGAACTCTCTGCAGCCCTGTGTGCAGACATTGGCTGCCTTACCTGCTGTGCAGCCAAACATTGGCCTCAATTCTGGAACACTTACCGTCCATTTTACCGCATAAGTGGTATTGTAACACATACGGTAAAAGCAGTTTGCTATTCTGGTATATTTTAGTCATAATTTATCGCATGCGGTAAATTAGGTCATAAAATCTGCGCTATTTTACCAAAATTGGAATTCTCAGTAAAAATAGTACCTAATTTACAGAGCAGTTTAAGACCTGCCTGTACCTGGCGGTAAAGTCAATTTGTATGCATTGTGCAGTTTTCAGTGGAGTTCCTATTCAGTTCCCATTCCTGTTTTAGTGGAATTCCTATCCAGGTTGATTAATAGAGAAGAATAGTAGAAATAAAACTCCAAACATTTACTAGATTATCTTTTATTATAGGGGATCCCTAAAAATATACTTTCCATAGGTTGCAAATCAAATATCCCCCATCCCCCCCCCCCCCCCCCCAAAAAAAAAACATCTTCCAAAGACTATCCTAAGTTATGGAAGACAATTAACCGCTCTCTCCTCCTGGACGTAGAGCTACGTCCAGGAGGCCATGTGCGCTCCCTCGGCAGATCGCGCTCCCGGCTGCGGATCGTTAGCCCAGGAATCAATGAATCGGGCCATGGTGCCAGATCACTGATTCCTCTCCCCCGCAGAAAAAGCGACAACTTTTCTGCCTCCTACTTCCCCCTACGTCCCTCTACGCGTACATGTTACGCTTAGAGTGACGTCATGTAAACAAACCTAAGGTTGCCATCTTGTGGCCAAAAAGTAAAACTACATCTACATTAAAAAAAAAAAACATATATTTACATTAAAAAAATTACTATTTACATCCCACCCTCCCAAAAATACCCAAATAAAATGTTTAATAATAATTTAAAAAAAACATTACAATAAAAAAAAAACACATAAATATTTACCTATGGGTCTAAACTTTTTAAATATCTATGTAAAGATGAAATATTTGTATATTTTTTTATTATTATAAGCTTGTAAATAGTGATGGATGCAAAACGGAAAAAATGCTCTTTTATTTCCAAATAAAATATTGTCGCCATACACTGTGATAGGGACATAATTTAAATGGAATAATAACCGGGACAAATGGGCAAATACAATACGTGGGTCTTAATTATGGAGACATGTATTATTTTAAAACTACAATGGCCGAAAACTGAGAAATAATGAATTTTTTCAGTTTTTTTCTCATTCTTACTATTAAAATGCATTTACAGTAAGGTAGCTCTTAGCAAAATGTACCACCCAAAGAAAGCCTAATTGGTGGCGGAAAAAACAAGATGTAGATCAGTTCATTGTGATAAGTAATGATAAAGTTATAGGCTAATGAATGGGAGGTGAACATTGCTCGGATGCGTAAAGGGAAAACGACTGACGACTGAAGTGGTTAAAGACTGTTATTTTCATTTACCGCTGAAATACTGCACGTTTTTCCGCATTTACCGCACTTTTTACCGCATTTTCAGAAATGTGGAAAAATCTTTCAGAATTGCCCCCAAAAAAACACAGAAATTACCGCATGAGGTATTCTACCAACAAAAAAATATTTACCGCACATACAGTAGCTACCAGAATTGAGGCCATTATAGGGTTTTATAGAGGAAGGCTTAGTCCTTAACCCTTGCACACACTCTAGACTCATTTCAGCTGATTAGTGTGTATAGATGTCTCCTGAGATCACTTAAAGATCTGCTAGGTACACACCATACAATTGTGTGTTAGATAGATGGTTCGAGAAATAATTTCCGACATGTCCAATCTTATTTTCGATCGTTTTTCCGATCGATTTCTCATAGAAGTGAATGGAAATACAGTGGTGTGAAAAACTATTTGCCCCCTTCCTGATTTCTTATTCTTTTGCATGTTTGTCACACTTAAATGTTTCTGCTCATCAAAAACCGTTAACTATTAGTCAAAGGTAACCTAATTGAACACAAAATGCAGTTTTAAATGATGGTTTTTATTATTTAGTGAGAAAAAAAAAATCAAAACCTACATTGCCCTGTGTGAAAAAGTGATTGCCCCCCTTGTTAAAAAAACAACGTAACTGTGGTTTATCACACCTGAGTTCAATTTCTGTAGTCATCCCCAGGCCTGATTACTGCCACACCTGTTTCAATCAAGAAATCACTTAAATAGGAGCTATCTGACACAGAGAAGTAGACCAAAAGCACCTCAAAAGCTAGACATCATGCCAAGATCCAAAGAAATTCAGGAACAAATAAGAACAAAAGTACTGTAATTGAGATCTATTGGTCTGGTAAAGGTTTTAAAGCCATTTCTAAAGCTTTGGGACTCCAGCGAACCACAGTGAGAGCCATTATCCACAAATGGCAGAAACATGGAACAGTGATGAACCTTCCCAGGAGTGGCTGGCCGACCAAAATTACCCCAAGAACGCAGAGAAAACTCATCCGAGAGGCCACAAAAGACCCCAGGACAACATCTAAAGAACTGCAGGCCTCACTTGCCTCAATTAAGGTCAGTGTTCACAACTCCACCATAAGAAAGAGACTGGGCAAAAGCGGCCTGCATGGCAGATATCCAAGGCGCAAACCACTTTTAAGCAAAAAGAACATTAAGGCTCGTCTCAATTTTGCTAAAAAAACATTTCAATGATTGACAAGACTTGTGGGAAAATACCTTGTGGACCGCCGAGACAAAAGTTGAACATTTTGGAAGGTGCGTGTCCTGTTAAATCTGTCGTAGAAGTAACACAGCATTTCAGCAAAAGAACATCATACCAACAGTAAAATATGGTGGTGGTAGTGCGATGGTCTGGGGTTGTTTTGCTGCTTCAGGAACTGGAAGGCTTGCTGTGATAGATGGAACCATGAATTCTACTGTCTACCAAAAAATCCTGAAGGAGAATGTCCGGCCATCTGTTCGTCAACTCAATCTGAAGCGATCTTGGGTGCTGCAGCAGGACAATGACCCAAAAGACACCAGCAAATCCACCTCTGAATGGCTGAAGAAAAACAAAATGAAGACTTTGGAGTGGCCTAGTCAAAGCCCTGACCTGAATCCTATTGAGATGTTGTGGCATGACCTTAAAAAGGCGGTTCATGCTAGAAAACCCTCAAATAAAGCTGAATTACAACAATTCTGCAAAGATGAGTGGGCCAAAATTCCTCCAGAGCGCTGTAAAAGACTTGTTGCAAGTTATCGCAAACGCTTGATTGCAGTTATTGCTGCTAAGGGTGGTCCAACCAGTTATTAGGTTCAGGGGGCAATTTCTTTTTCACACAGGGCCATGAAGGTTTGGAGTTTTTTTTCTCACTAAATAATAAAAACCATCATTTAAAACTGCATTTTGTGTTCAATTAGGTTATCTTTAACTAATGGTTAACGGTTTTTGATGAGCAGGAACATTTAAGTGTGACAAACCTGCAAAAGAATAAGAAATCAGGAAGGGGGCAAATAGTTTTTCACACCACTGTAGATAAGAAAAGATAACAGAATGGAATCGGAAATTGATCAGAAAATTGAACCGGAAATTGATCAGACAGAAAATCTATAGAAAAAACGCATCATGTGTACCCAGCATAAGTGACTGCAACAGACAAGCAGATTGTTCCCCTCCCTACCCCACCTTCAGGAAGCTGTTCCAACATGCACTGTGCTCTTCCTCCCTATAGCAACAGTACATGCTGCTGGGCCACAGCCAAAGGACACATCTGTCTGTGCCTTCTATTTGTAGCCATAATTTGCATTGCGACAGCCACGAGCGCCCACATTTCCCCCATAGCCATTATTTATATGTGCAGCAACCAAAAAATTGTTGGTTCTTTTTCTAAGCGGATTGGCGGCGGGTTAAGGCTTGGCATGCAGGGGGCTGGTTAAGGTTAGGTGTGGCGGAGGTGGGGGTTTAAGGTTAGCCGTGGGGTGGTTAAAGAGAAACTGTTGTGAAAATCTTAAAATTTAAAACAAATCAGAAGTACATTTCTCCCAGAGTCAAATGAGCCATACATTACTTTTCTCCTATGTTGCTGTTACTTACAGTAGGTAGTAGAAATCTGACAGAAGTGACAGATTTTGGGTTAGTCCATCTCTTTATGAGGGGATTCTCAACATGGCCTTTATTCTTTATAAAGACATTCTCTGAAAATGATTTATACAAAGACGCTGGCCACCTTCCCTGCTCGCTGCACACTATTTTGGCAGTTGGACGGAGCAACTGCCATTCACTAAGTGCTTTTAAAAATAAAGAAAACCATGAGAACCCCCCAGGAGAAGATGGGCTAGTCCAAAATATGTCTGTAATGTCAGATTTCTACTATTTACTGTAAGTGACAGAAACATAGGAGAAAAGTAATTTATGGCTCATTTTACTCTGGAGGAAACATACTTGTTATTTGTATAGGTTTACATGTATTTTAAATTTCTACTTTCTACTTTCTAATTTTTTTAGCAGAACATCACTGAAATGGTTAAACAAAGCACTTTGTCCTGCTATTCAGCTTCAAATCCGCAAACATACTGGAGATAACAGTATCTTTTTTTTTAAACAATATTTTATTGAAACAGAAAGTAGAGTATACATACAACAGCATCAGATTAGATGCATCAATCCAGACATGATCTGAAGTCATAAAGAAGAAACATTTTGTGAATAGGCACATCGTATCAAATAGTACAGAGTTATACAACAGTGGGAAGGTTAGCATGCATAGAAGAGTGTCAAAATAATATCCTCCTAATGAAAAGAGAATGAATCAACAGTCCATTGCATCCTCTGTTGTTTCTTCCATGGTATTACTTCAAATCTACATCAGTGAAAAATGGTGCTGTTTTAGTTACTCTAGCAGTTAGTTAAAGGGGTAGGTGTGTTCATATAGGTAGTACAGGGCGATAATGGATCATATCTTATCTCCCATGGCACAGTAGAGGCATCTTATTATTCAAATAGATAGATAGTACCCACTAGCTACATACAAGTCAAGGACCACTATCTCATGGAGTGTCCATCTTATTTATTGTCCAGTTGGGGGTCTCGTCCCCAAACCTTGAGGGAACGGGTAGAGAGGAGGGACCCAGAGTGTCCAGAAAGGTTGGATCGGCTTTGTTTAATCAGTTTCTCATAATATTTTTATAAGTCTCCTTGTCTGTAAAGTCGTACCATAGCACCCAGGTTCTAGTGAATTGATCAGGTTTTTCCTGTTTCAGAGAGATTAGTTCTTCTATATTTGCGATGCTCTGGACTCTTTCTAGCCACATCCTTACTGAGGGAGGGGTTGTTAATCTCCACAAGACTGGTATGCAGGCTTTTGCTGCATTAAGAAGGTGGCAGGGCAGGGATCCTTTATATCCCTTGCCTTTACCAGGCATGAGATGAAAGAGAAAAGCTTCCGGAGCCCAGGGTATGTCAAATTCTGCAATGGTTTTGCTCCATATTTGTATAGATTTCCAATAGGTGATTATAAGGGGGCAAGACCACCATATGTGGAGAATGTCTCCGGGATGGGTAGTGCATCTCCAGCAAAGTGCTGATTGAGAGTTGTAGATTTTGTTTAGGAGAACAGGAGTACGGTACCAGCAAGCTAAGAGTTTAAAATTGCATTCTTGCATTGTGACATTCATAGAACTTTTATGAGCTAGGTTGCATACTTTCGTCCAGTCCTCTCCATCAATTGTTCTACTCAGAATGGATTCCCATTTCTCTAAGAAGAGAAAAGGGGGTGAAGCCTTTCCTAGTATTAGATCTAGGTATAGTTTGGACAGTAAGTGTCTCTGAGGATTGGCTTGAATGCACATAGATTCTAAGGGCGTAAGGGATCTAGAGTAAGTGTCTTTTGAGGTAAGAGAAGCTATGTAGCTGCGAATTTGCAGAAAAGCCCAGAAAGGTATTGGCTCATCCAAGTCAGCATTAAGGGCAGCAAGAGGTTTCATTGATGGGGGAGCAAGTCCTTTATCAGCAAGTCTGAGTATGGGGAATGATTTTTTAAGAATTTCGGTTTTTCACCTGGGGGATATGCCCTATTGAGATAACAGTATCTTTGTTTGCATTCCAATGGTGATACATGTGTGTAAACACAGTGGGCCTGATTCACAAAGCGGTGCTAACAGTTAGCACGCTGGTGAAAAGCCCTTTATCACGCCTAAACTCAGTTTAGGCATGATAAGTTTAGGTGTGATAAGTTTAGGTGTGATAAGTTTAGGCATGATAAGTTTAGGTGTGATAAGTTTAGGCATGATAAGTTTAACCACTTAGCAACTTCTGCCACGCTTTTCTACGTCCTTGTTTACAAACACCTATAAATACATCTAAATATTTGGTTCTGTGTTCTATTTTTAGAAAACTGAGTACGTATAGCACCATCTTGTGGCCAAGAAGTAAAACTACTTCCAAATACACCATTATTCACTTACCATAGAAAAATTAAATACATTTTCATTATTTTTGAAACTCCTTCACCCCTAACCCAAAATAAAATATTATCGCCATACTTTGTACTAGGGACACAATTTAAACACTGTAATTACTGGGACAAATTGGCAAATAAAAGGTGTCTGTTTTATCTACAATAGCACATTTTATTTTTAAGCTACAATGGTTGAAAGCTGAGAAATGGTGATTTTTTCATTTTTTTCTTCTTCTTCCCTGTCAAATGCATATAAAATAATATAATTCTTAGCATAAAGTACTGCCCAAAGAAAGCCTAGTTTTTTCTGCAAAAAATAATGTATAGATCATCTCAGGGTGATAATTAGTGATAAAGTTATTACTGAATGAATGGGAAGAGCATTTGAAGGGGAAAAAACCTGTGGTAGAGAAGTGGTTAAGCACCAACTGCGTTAGCACAGCTGATCAAAAGTTTTGCGCTAGCAAAGTCTGGTGCACTTTGCATAGAGTTTAATGGTGCTGCTTTGCGTGCGGGACTTTGCACGCTATCTACACTTATCTAAACTTAGCATGCCTAAACTTATCACACCTAAACTTATCACAACTAAACTTATCACGCCTAAACTGGCTTTTCACCAGTGTGGTGCAAAGGTTATCATGCCTAAAGTCTTTTAGGCGTGATAACTGAGTTATCACCGCTTTGTGAATCAGGCCCAGTGTAACAAGTGAAAAGTAGCTCTCTGTGAAGCTCTCTGTGCTTCAAGCACACAAAAGGCTCAGAACAGCTAATTAGAAGATGTTAATATATAATAAAAAGCAGTTTGAATAAAATGCAATGGCAGGTTTCAGGGCCAGATAAACTACTGTAACAAACGTTGGAGAGGCAGCCGCAGTGAACAGCGCGACCACCGCGACCACCGCAGCTGCCTCCAGCTCTCTGTTTAGCAATGTTTCCGTGCCTCAGGCGTCTAGCACGCCGAGGACGGGTCTGTCAGTTGCACATAGGGTTGTTTTGTCGCGCGCGCGCGCGCACAGACAGGACCTTTATGAGGGGAGGAGGCGCGTCAGCTGACCGGCCGGTCGGCTGACGTCAGAGGAGACGCTCGCCGCTCCTCATTGGCTAATAGGAGGGGGCGTGCCAGAGGGGTCTCCTCTGCTTCATAAGCCTAGCTGAATCACTTGCAACTTGTCTGCTGTTGCGAATACTCTGTGTTAGCGCTCAGACCCTTAGATAGTTCCGGTGTGCTTTGATCCGGGAGGAAACCGGGGATTTCACACAAGATAGTGAGGCGCTACACCTGCTATTGCTGAAATTCTGTCTTGTCCCCATTTTTATTGCCTGATGAAGCGGGCTGGGCCTGCGAAACGCGTTGCACTGTTTTTGGGTACTAATTAATAAATGTGACTACTATTCAGACAGTCTTTCGTGTCTGCTTTATGGAGGTAAGTCCACCGCTTCCTCCCAGCAAATTTTAAGGTTTTTATCCACTTTTATCCTGCTGGCGCCTCTGTTCTCCTACTGCATTTTTATTGAGTGTTATGTGGGAGTTTCAGACCACTTTAATGGGATCCAGCAGATTTTTTTCCTGCAGTTTGTCCAGGTTTCTAATAGTTGTAGGAGCTGCTATTTTTCCCCCTTCCCTTATTTATCCAGGGGAAGGCGTGATGGTGATCAAGTGTGACTCTCTAAACTGTTTGAAGCACAGGGGAAGACTGTGGACATGCCTGGTCTGAAGTAACCTATCAAGCATACAGGAAAAGGGATGTTATTTACATTTCTTTTTACTTCTATACCTGCGTATAATTGTACAAGCCTGGGAAATATGCATTTATCACCATTCAGGACAGGAATGGGTATAAAACTGGCCAAGAGGAACACTAATAGAAATGTGTTCCAGCGGCCGGCCATGCGCCAGAGACTCTGGGTCTGGTGTACATGGCAAGCTTCTTAAGAACCCGTCAGCGTATTTCCACATGGCCGACAGAGGGAGGGGATCAGAGGAGACCTGCAGGATCCATCAGTCACACTAACTGAGCATACAGACAACTAGCTTAATCCACCAAGGGGCATCTGCAGAGAAATGAGGAACACATGAAATGTTTATCTCCAACCATCCACAGCAAGGAAATTGCTCAGGTTCTGTTCACAGTACACAGAAGTGGCAGAGAATCTGTATGAATCGGACAACCCAGTGTAAACTCAGGACACTCAATTCACTAAGCTTATCTCCTGTCTTTAATAACGTTTCTATAGTTATCACCATGGTGATAAGGCATGTAGTATTCAGGAAACATTTTACCTCAGGCAAACCTAAAGTTAACTCTTCTGTCTTTAAGTTAACTCTGCAATCCTTAAAATAACTCCAGAGTTAAAGACAGGCTGTTTATTAACTGCGTGTGAAAATAACTACAGAGGAGGTAAATTAACTACAGAGGAGGTAACTTAAGGAATGAAGAGGTAAGATAACTCTCTTACTGTGTGGAGGTAAGTTTTCTCTTGCCTTATTATCTCCAGCATGATCTTAGTGAATTGAGGCCAAAGTGTGCTTGAAACCTACTGCAAATAAAAAGTAGCAGTTCCTTTTACAAGATATACAGCTTTTTCATCGTCCAGTCTCTGAGTCTACAAAATCAAAACAACACAAAATATGACCTAGGCATGACCACATTGGTACGGCACTGAGCGCAGATCAGTGAATAATAGCGCACAGCGCCTATGCATAAAAATGGCGCCGCATTAAAAAGTTACGCTTATCGCTATTTATCGTTAGTACTGCATAATAATGACGCACAGGGAAAAAAGAAGAAAAACGGCACACAGTAACGTTATTTATCAATAGTGCCGTTCATTTGCCAAACAGCAGAGGTTATTGTGCACAGTAACGTTATTTAGCAATAGCGCCCTACATAAGCCAAACTGCAGACGTTATTTAACTGCAAAACGGTGAATGGATTTAATGTAACACTGTCAAGGTTAGGGTTAGGCACCACTGGAGGGGTCTTAGGGTTAGGCACCATCGGGGTCTTAGGGTTAGGCACCACCAGGGGGGTCTTAGGTTTAGGCACCACCAGGGGGGGTGGTTAGGAACCACCAGGGGGGTGGTTAGGGTTAGGCACCACCAGGGGGGTGGTTAGGGTTAGGCACCAACCGGGGGGTCTTAGGGTTAGGCACCACCAAGGGGGTCTTAGGGTTAGGCACCACCAGGGGGGGTCTTAGGGTCAGGCACCACCAGGGGGGTCTTAGGGTTAGGCACCACCAGGGGGGGTCTTAGGGTCAGGCACCACCAGGAGGGTCTTAGGGTTAGGCACCACCAGGGGGGATCTTAGGGTTAGGCACCACCAGGGGGGTCTTAGGGTTAGGCACCACCAGGTTAGGCACCACCAGGTGGGGGTTTAGGGGTTAGGGATAGGTACAGAGAGGATTCTGTGTGTTAACGCTAAATAACAATAAGGCTTTAACGTTAAATAGCGATAAGCGGCAAGCGGATTAGCGGCAACACCGTGCGCCATTATTCTCAGGCGCCATTTTCAGATGGATCCCACTGAGCGGGGTTGGCACTATGCATATGACTCTGGCAGCGCACTCTGCTGCAGGGTCATATATACAGCAGAAGCATCACATTGCCACCGTAACACAAAAAATAAGTGTACAACCGGCCTAAAGTTTGGGCAGAATTTTCTCCATTCCTACTGCACTGTCATCCTTTAGCCTATAACCGGGTTGCTAGGTAACCAAGGATGCATTTTGGCCAGTCTGATGTTATCCTGTAGCGGCGCCATTCGAAGGAAGTAGTCTTCATTAGATGATGAGCGAGTAAGTCCCTTCACATCTGCAGCGAAAGCCGTAATGATCCCTCTCGCTATGTGACTCAGCTTGAAAAATTCAATATTAATTTCTCTTCTGTTTGCCAAGAAAGCAGTATTGAGCACCCAGCGAAGACACTCTCTCCCTTCCTTCCTGTTTATCTTGTAACGCTCCTCGCTGGAATAGACGGCGAGCAAATCTTTTCATGTCTGCTCCAACAAAAGGCGTCCTGTGGGAGAACTTCATACAAAATGCCAACTTCAAAGCCGCCAGCCCCTACCAGCATCTTCAAAGATCCCTCCGACACGTTACACCATCAGGATAAACACTTCTGATTCCGCCAAGCTGCTTACTTCCAAGGCAGAGCTTGACGGTTCGGTGTTATCTCCAATCAAGAGCTTGAACTTTCAACCAACACACGGCAAGACTGATATCGGCTGGTTCGCTAGTACACGGCACATGACTGATCTGTGAATCCTATCACTCTACAGATGTCGCTCCTCTACATTAATAGCTTCACTCATTGCCAAGGCTGGGTTTATACTTTTTCTGCCCCTTGGCCAATTTTCTTCCAGCTCCCCTTCCATGTGCAGCAGCACCCCCTTCCTTTTCCCTGTGCAGACCCCTCATTCATGTACTGCAGCCCCCTTTAATGAAATACAAATCCCTTGGGCTGCAGCTCCTTATTTCTATCTGTTGCTCCTTATTTGCAACCTCTGTATTCCATTTGTAGCAATTCCTCTTCCATGTCCAGCCGCCCCTCAGCCACCTGCCGCCCAAGGCCTTTTTGGCCTTCACAGAAATCCGGCTCTGCTCGTTGCCTATCAAGCAGAAGATGCAGTTCAGCTTCTAAAGTCAACCCCACGCGGGTCAATAATGTCCTGATCCAGCAAGCAACTCATCGGAAATAAATCAGATTGACGATCAGTTGACCTCAACGATGTATCTTGCAGCTCTCAATCCCAAACTGCTCCTCTGCACGCCCACCCAATCAAAATTTACCTATGTAACTTTTCAAAATCGCGAAATACCTTTTCAGAGCGCTAAACTTTTGAAATTTAGAAGTTTACGGACTAGATATGATGGACTGTACTCATGGATGCACAATAGCGGTATTCCATAGTAGTTCCAAAGAGCTCTTTGACCTAGTGGGTCAAATAGCTACACCAGAGTACAGCGCTGGAACGATGAGCTGAACAGAGTTGTGTGAAAGCTCTATGCTAGGAATGTTGAACTCCAGTCCCCGAAGGCCGAGGTCTTCAGACACTTTTGGCAGCATAGTAACATAGTTTGGTGGAAAAAAATACATCAGTCAGAAGGGCAAAAAAAAACAAAAACAAACACCATCCTGAACCTGCACATATCCCAGTTGAACCAGGGGAAGGCAAAAACCTTGCAAGGCCTGTGCCAACTAGTCTTAAAAGGTATCCCTGGATCACCTCTCCCGAGAATTATCTAGTAATTATAGTCATGGGTGTCCTTCAATGCAAGGAAAGCATCCAAGCCCTCTTTAAATGCAGGTAGAGTTTGCCATAACTACTTTCTGAGGTAAAATATTCCAGATTTGAACCACTCTCACTGTGAAGGACCCCTTTCTGAATAGATGGCAAAAACTTTGTTCCTCTATACACAGATCATATCCACTTGTCTGTTGTACAACCCTAGATACAAAAAGCTCATCTGCCAAGCTTTTGTATTGCTCTTTGATGTAGTGCGGTGCCCGAAACGATCTCATACTACAGATGTGGCCTCACAAGTGATTTATACAGAGGGAGTAGTATATACTAGCATCTTAATATTTCATTTCTTTATTTATGCATTCCAGAATTTCACTTGCTTTAGCTGCTGATGTTTGGCATTGTTTATGATTACTTAAAATGTTATCAACCAGTATTCCTAAGTCCTTCTCCAAGTCTGATGTTCCCAGCTGTATGTTTTTATCCACATTTTGGCACAGCTCAAATTAATTGATGGGACTAAATCAGGGAAGGTGTGGTTCATCAAGTAGATCATATTTCTCAATCCATCCTTAAAGTGTACCAGAGATGGGGGATAGTAAAAATGTATACATACCTGGTGCTTCCTCCAGCCCCCTCCGGCCTGATCGCTCCCACGCCGCCATCCTCCGCCTTCTGGATCCTCAGTAATGGGTCCCATAAGTTTTGCCAGTCAGGGCTTGCTGCGCAAGCGCAGTGCGTCTCGTGGCTGGGAGCATTTTGCTCCTGCGCAGTACTGCGACCCCCCCTTCCTGTCTTAGGTTCCCTTTAACACTGGCATGGATATAATCCTCAAGGTCTGGAGTTCAACACATGTGCTCTATGCTGTCCTGAGCCTTCCCTCTACTATGGCAATTACCGAACATAAAGTGAGTTTTTTACTTCAGGTTTACATTAATACACGGTGTGCTATACGTCTGTCCTTGTAAGTCCATGTAACTTATCAATAAAATACTTTTTTGTACAGCACTGTGGTAGTTGCCGGAGGTACATAAATAAGCAATATAGTCGTAGTATAGAAGTAATATTAATAATAGTAATTATCTGTAGCAAGCTGCTGTTTGCTGCCAATCCCATCTGCCAGCCCCAATGACTAAATTAAAGTTTAGTTGCAGCCACAGAAATAGGATCTCACTTCCTTAGCTGGCCGGGCAGAAATCCAGCAGAGTGTCATTATCAGAACGTTTATTAGATTCTACAACCGTAATTCACAAACCGCTACATCCATATTCTATCTTGTATTGATGGATTGTGATTCATGTATGAATAGTGCCTAAATACAACAAGTCAGAGGTACAGCCCTATCTCCCCTCTTAAAGGGGAACTGAAGAGAGAGGTATATGGGGGCTGCCATGTTTATTTCCTGAGGTGAAAATAAACTAATGAAATAAACAAATGTATCTATCCTCTTTCTCCTAAAAATAACTTTTTAAGTTTTTCCTGTTTTATTTTATATTTAAATCTACTTGTTACGTTTTTATTGTTTTTGCTCAATGACACATTCATTGAAGTATGCCCGAACTAAAATCTATGAACTATTGACCCTTTTTATCTCTTTCCTGCACTCAGAAGCCATTTTCTGCTAGGAAAGTGTTTTATAGTTGTAATTTCTTATTAGTGAGGGTCACACTGTAGTCTGACCCAGTCCCAACTGCCACTTGTTGGGGGCATCAAGATTGCTGAATTTGTCTTGTTGGGGGCCTTATGATTGCTGAGTTTGTCTTGTTGGGGGTCATATGATTGCTAACTTATGGAAAAAGCTGAATCATCATCATATGAGACAATAGCATTAAACCGACTTTTTCAGCTTTTTAAAACAGAAAATGAAACTGGGAGGTTCTAAAAAATGAATACATTTTTCAGGAGTCGGATGGATGAAATTGTTTATCTTCACAGTTTATTTTCAACTTGGATTTTCCATAATGTTCATGTATGAGTTAAAACGCTTGTATTTAGTTTAAATTGCTGTTGCCACTTTGCGATAGATAAGTGACTTTTGGGTTGCAGTTTGGGCACTCTACTTCCAAAAGGTTCACCACCACTGACATATATTGTTACCTTAGAAACTTGGCTCTTTAAATATGTATGCCATAAGGGTATATTACTAATATTTTTGCAAATAATGTCTTATAATCATTAATAGTGTACAATGAGAAGACAAAAACAAAAAACAGAAAAAGACACCTTTATTTTCAAATACAATAATGTCACTATACATTGTGCTAGCAAATATCCTCTAAATGTTGTTATAACCAGGATGAATAAGCAAATAAAATTAGTGGGTTTAACTTATAGTTAACACTGTTTATTGTGAAGCTATAATGGATGTAAATGGAGAAACGGTGTGTTTTTCAGTTTTTTTTCTACTTTTCCCTTTAAAATGCATTGAAAATAAGGTAATTACTAAACAAAATTATCACACACTAAAAGCCTAATTTGTCCTGAAAAAAACAATATATAAATCATTGAGGTGTGATTAGTAGTAATGAAGTTATTGGTGAATGAATGGGAGCAGTGTTGATATGTGAACATTGATTTGGTCCTGAAGTGGTTAAACAGAACAATTGAAAGAGGGATCTGCACACAATGCAACTTGTACTGTACTGGCACACACGTTAGACATCTAACCGTCTCAGCCAACGATCCTTCCGAGGCCTATCCAGTCCTTTTGCCAAGATATGGGCAGAATTGTCTGTTTATGTCTTCACAAAGGGGAACAGATAGGCCTTGAAACGATCATTGGCTGAGATGGTCAGATGTCTAACATGTGTGTGCTGGAACCATACAAGCTGCATTGTTCCATATACCGGTAAGTCTGTGTGCGGATCCTTCTTTCGATTGTTTGGATTACATTGCTATGGGGTTCCACATATTATGTAGTGCTGTACAGAGTATATTGACTTGTCACTAACTGTCCCCCAAAGGGGCTCACAATCTAGTCCTTTTCTTTTTGATTGGATTTTCTAAACAGCCCCCCTCCTCAGAGAAGCGCAGCTCCTGATAAGCAATGTACCTCTGGCATTTGACATATTTTGAATGTGTTGCTACAGTTCAGGCTTGCAGTGAAATGTGGGCGTGTCTTACTGAGCTTCTCATGCTGTATTCACAGTAGAGATGGGAAGTTCGGATCTTTTCAATGATCCGGATGATTCGAATCGGATCATTGAAAAGATCCGGATCTTTGATCCGAATCTCGGATCATTTTACTAGGGAAGCATTCGGGGGTGAAATGACTAGCAGGACAGGTCTGTGGACAGGAGAAGGGGAGGGGGTGGACACACAGAGAAGGGGAGATGATGGACAGAGGGCAGGGAGTGGACAGAGAATGGAGGAGGGACGAGCAGAGAGCAGAAATGTTTGCACGTAATACCCACATGCTGCAATCATATGCTTTACATATATTTCACCTATATGCTCATCTGTATACTTTCTCATGCAAAGGTCGCACAGTGAAAGAAAGCATTCCCAGAAGATAAGTGCAGCTGTATAGAGCAGAGTCTGGGAGGATAATATTGCAAAGCAATCACAGTGCCTGCAAAGTTACTGAGCTGTGCTGAGCCAAAAGCTTCCAATGTGATCACTGTGCACAACTAGGAACAGACAGCCTGTAATGAGCAGCACATTATAGCCAGTATGTGTGCTCTACACATATCTGGCAGTGGCACCCATGTCCCCTCTCTCCCATCTACCTGTCTCCCTGCAAGGCTGGCTCCCATCCAACAGAGCGATCCCTGCTTCCAGGACCCCGCTGCCCGCTGAGAGGGGGCGTGTCGCTACTGGCCCCACCCCTTTTGCGATCCGAATCACTCATTTTGATGATTCGGATGATCGACTCATAAAATAGATTCGGATCAAAGATCCGAATCGTTCATGATCCGGACAACACTAATTCACAGATACATTCTCATGTAGAATAGGAGAAGTGGCGGGGAATTGTTCTATTCATATAGGAAGATGTGGGTGAGTGTAGACACAAAACTGCATAGAACCGAAATGCCAGCTCTGGATTTATTTTTTTTTTACTTTTTCAAACTATACCCTTCCCCTAAATAACCTAATGCTGCACCTCCCCTCTGCACAAACCCCCATTAACCTCACAATCATTTCTAAAAGGGTTTTCATTTTCAGGGTCACCAAACTCCTGATAGTTCATGGGTCTGACGCACCTATGAGTCATTTCAGATGCGATCATCGCTGTCCTGATGACCCCCATCCATGCAACCCCCCCACCTGCTTCACAGTCCTCAAGGAAATCTAGACAACCCCTCCCCCCTTCATATTTTAGAGGTAAGGCCCATAGCTGTAACTGCCACTCCTCCTCTCCACTCAACAGTGAAGGGAGGGTATTATCAAGTGCAATGCCCCCTTGCAGATATTATCAAGGTAGGGCGGCCTCTGCAATGAGGTGACATCCCAGCTCTAGATCCCAGCTGGGGCCTGGGCAGAAGCAAAACGTTCGCTGTAAAAGGGCACCACGGTAATCTGGGCGCAGAGTAATTTTAACGATATTCTTCTATCACTTTACTTAACCCTCTTCTGACACTAACTACTAACACTAATCTAACCCCCAAATAGAGATATGTGCACTGCAATCTCCACCACTAAAGATTTTTTTGCATTTTTATTGGTATTCGGAAGTGATGGCCACTACAGACTTTAATGGGAAATCCTGAGCCTGCTTTGCATTGAAAAGTACCCTACCCTGTATGCCAATCCTCCGCGATCCGTCCATAGACACTACACAAAAGATCACAGAGTCTGTTTCTTTTTTTATTTTTGAAAATCCATATTAATATTTTGTGTCCTGAGTGAGAAAAGGTTGGATGCAAGATATGTTTTGAGTTGGGGATGACAGGAGCTGGTTAAGGATTGACTGTGAGGAATACAAGAGAAAGAGGAGTCAGATATTACCCCTAAGCTCCGTATTTTGAGAACTGAAGTTATGGGAGTGTTTTAACCATCTATTGTTATATCAGGCAGAGAAGTGGACAGAGACGGTGGAAAAATGATTAGTTCTGCTTTACTCATATTAAAGTTTTAAGAAGTGAGAGGTCTAGAAAGGTCTATAGAAAGAGGATATAACAGACAAACAGTCAGGAACACGTGCGAGGAGGGAGTTGAGGTCTGGGGCTGAGAGGTACAGTTGTGTATCATCCGCATATAAATGGTATTGAAACCCAAATGAGCTAAGTTGCCAAGTTGCCGTGCATGTAGATGGAAAAGGGGAGGGGGCAAAGTACAGAGTCTTGAGGTACCCCCACAGACAAAGGATGTGCAGAAGATATTTGATCTAAGTAAGTAAGTATATGATTTTGTACCCAAGGTTTGGCTCAGGTACTGTTTAAATTCCCCTTTAAAGGGAATCTGAAGCAATATTTAAAAAAAAATAAAATACAGTGTATATATATATATATATATATATATATATATATTCCCCTGAGGAGAGGGAAGGCTCTGGATCCTATAGAGCCTTCCCATTCCTCTCATTTGCTCGTTCCCCCGCAGGCTCCTCCGTTCACAACTCCCACCACGGGAGACTTTGGAATTCTGCGGGTGCTGAGTGCTCCTGAAGACAGGCGGCTCTGTACTGTGCATACGCAATATAGGACCCTAGCGAGTTCGCAGTACAGAGCGGCCCATCTTTGGGAACCCCAGTGCTCTTGAAGACTTCCAAAGCCCACCCAAAGTGAAAGAGAGCAGTCTCTGACCCAGGGGTCAGAGACTGCTAACGGGAGAGCTTGCAGGAGAATGCAGGGATGAAGAGAGGAACAGGAAGGCTCTATAGGACCCAGAGCCTTCCCCCTACTTAGGTAAGTATCTGTTTTGATTTTGTAAATATCACTTCAGGCTCCCTTTAAAGCGGAACTGTAAAGTGTTTTTAAATACATCGTTTCACTTACCTGGGGCTTCCCTAAGCAGCCGTCCTGTGCCCTCGCCGGTCCTTCCCGAGCCTCCGTTCTCCCGCCGCCAGCTAGTTTCGGTTTCACCGCCGGGCCATTTTGCCTTCGCGGCTCTGGCCACGCGTATCCTTTCTACGTGTCCCCTGCTATTGCGGAGGGGAACGGGATGAAAACATATGCTTAGCAGGGCTGCGCTGGCGTCAACTTAAAAGTCGACGGCACGGTGGCGGGAGAACGGAGGCTCGGGCAGGACCGGCGCTGGACAGGACGGCTGCTGGGGGCTTGGGGAAGCCCCAGGTAAGTGAAACAATGTGTTTAAAAACACTTTACAGTTCCGCTTTAAGTATAAATACACTTTTAAGAGTTTGACTTGATACCCCAAAAAAACTGAAAGAGGCTTAAATGGAACAAAAGTTCACTCATCCATCTTCTCTGAACTCGCCATATAAACGGCCGGTATTTGCCCGGATCTCCGAGAGGCGCTCGGCTGTGCATCTTCCCAGAGAGGACATGAGTTATATTCCTGCCGGCGCAGCGATGACAATGTGCTGTAACAGCAAAGTCCAGAGATTGGAGAGATCGGTGAGTAATTAATACGCTGCTATAAAGCGCCACAAGGGGATGGTGTGGATTTCAGAGCAATAACGGATTTTGCTATATATAAATAAACATGAATTATTTAGGAGGCTGTTACAGCATTTACATCATAGCGTGCAGCCGTGTACTGTAATACGATGGATGGAGGTGTCACCGGATGCTTGCTAAAGTAATACCGCTAGAAGGGCCAGAAAAAGAGAAATGAGCCAAAGTAGATTACTTGGATGTTTTCAGAATAACCAAGCAGCTCGGGGTGACACAAAACCACCAGGAAAGTATACAGGATTAAAAGAGACCGAAAAGTCCTCCTACTAAAAAGCAATGCTTAGTGTAGTTTGCCGTCTTGAAACAGAAGGTATTTGCCATAATTCAGCTTTGAGTGATCGACTGTCATCTCCCACAATGCACCACTACTAAATATGCAAATGATCTCTTCATGCCCCTGAAGCTGAAAGGTTGATGTGACTGTGAATTTTATAAGCTATAGGCTGGCTATACACCAAGCGGTTCTGGATGTAAGCCGGGCTTCAGGGGCATAAAGAGATAATTTGCATATTCAGTAGTAATGCATTGTGGGAGACCACAGTTGCTCACTTAAAGAGAAACTGTAGTCAAGGATTGAACTTCATCCCAATCAGTAGCTGATACCCCCTTTCCCACGAGAAATATATTACTTTTCTCAAACTGATCATCACAGGGGCCTGTATGGCTGATATTGCGGTGAAACTCCTCCCACAGTGTGATGTCATCACCATGGTAGCCTTGTTACATTGTGGGAAATGAATGACAGCTGTTTCCAACTGCCAAAAAAGCAGCATCTCCTTCTAAGAGATCACCTGACAGTAGTAAAGATGTTATGTGATAAATGTCAGAATGTAAATCAGGGAGAGGAAAGCTTTTACAATGGGCAAACACTGACTAAATCATTTATACATAATTATTGTAAAAATTAAGCACTTTTTTATTACGTTATTTTCACTGGAGTTTCTCTTTAACCCATTCGCGTTCCGTCGTTTTCACTTGAGCAATGTTCACCTCCCATTCATTAGCCTATAACTTTATCACTACTTATCACAATGAACTGATCTATATCTTGTTTTTTCCGCCACCAATTAGGCTTTCTTTGGGGGGTACATTTTGCGAAGAGTCACTTTACTGTAAATGCATTTTAACAGGGAGAATAAGAAAAAACGGAAAAAATTCATTATTTCTCAGTTTTCAGCCATTAACCACTTCAGGATTCTGCGTACGCTTAAGTACGCCCCTGAATCCTGAAGTGGTTTCCATGGAAACGGCCGCTCGTATGAGCGGCCGTTCCATGTCAGTTCACGGAGGGTGTCACCGTGAACACCCTGCGAGCCTCCGATCGCGGCTCGCAGGGTAAATGTAAACACACGGGGAAGATCTTCCCCGGTGTTTACATGTATACGGCGCTGCTGCGCAGCAGCGCCGTAGAGGAGATCGGCGATCCCCGGCCTCTGATTGGCCGGGGATCGCCGGCATCTGATAGGCTAAAGCCTGTCCTATCCGGCGCAGGACGGAAATCCGCCCTGCGCCGCTCACAGGGGGAGGGAGAGGGAGGGAAGGGGAAGGAGGCCAGGAAGCGCTGCGGAGGGGGGCTTTGAAGAGCCCCCCCACGCAATGCAAACAGCCGGCGGCGATCAGACCCCCCCAGCAGGACATCCCCCTAGTGGGGAAAAAAGGGGGGGGGGGGGGAAGTCTGATCGGCCTGGCTGCTATCTGATCGGTGCTGCTGGCTGGAGAGCCCACGCAGCACCGATCAGCAAAACCACCCGGAATCCGGAAGTGGTTAAAGTTTTAAAATTATACATGCCTCCATAATTAAAACTCGCGTATTGTATTTGCCCATATGTCCCGGTTATTACACCGTTAAAATTATGTCCCTATAACCATGTATGGCGACAATATTTTATTTGGAAATAAAGGTGCATTTTTTCCGTTTTGCATCTATCACTATTTACAAGTTTAAAATAAAAAAAAATATAGAAATATTTCATCTTTACATTGATATTTAAAAAGTTTAGACCCTTAGGTAAATATGTTTTTTTTTTTTTATTGTAATGTTTTTTTTTATATTAAACATTTTATTTGGGTATTTTTGGGAGGGTGGGATGTAAACCATATTTTTCTGATGTAATTGTGTGTTAATTTAAATGTTTTTCACTTTTTGTTGTAGTTTTACTTTTTGGCCACAAGATGGCGGCCATGAGTTTGTTTACATGACGTCACTCTAAGCGTAACACACGCTTAGAGTGACGCATCGGGGAGGGAACAGCCAGAAAAGGCGCAGCTTCCGCGAGAAGCTGTCACTTTTTCAGCGGGGGAGAGGAATCAGTGATCGGGCACCATAGCCCGATTCCCTGATTGCCTGGCTAACGAACCGCGGGCCGAGAGCGCGCGTGCGCGCGCGCGATCGGCCGCGGGAGCGCGCATGGTTCCTGGACGTAGTTTCTACGTCCAGGAACCAAAATAGGTTAACCACTTAAGCCCGAAGGGTTGTTTTTTTTTTTTTTGCATCTGAGCAACTTTCGCCTACCATTCATTTGCCAATAACTTTATCACTACTCATCACAATGAATTGATCTATATCTTGTTTTTTTCCGCCACCAATTAGGCTTTCTTTGGGGGGTACATTTGGCTAAGAATTAATTTAATTTATTCTAAATCCATTTTAACAGGAATATTAAGAAAGAAATGGAAAAAAATCATTATTCCTCAGCTTTTGGCCATTATAGTTTGAAAATAATACATGCTACCATGATTAAAACCCATGTATTTTATTTGCCCATATGTCCCGCTTATTACACCATTCAAATTATGTCCCTATCACAATTTATGGTGCCGATATTTTATTTGGAAATAAAGGTGCATTTTTTCAATTTGCGTCCATCACTATTTACAAGCTCATAATTTAAAAAATTATATTACCGGTAATATACTTATTTGACATGCATATTTAAAAAGTTCAGACCCTTAGGTAACTATTTATGGTTTGTTTTTTTATTATTATTATTATTGTAATTTTTTATTTTTATTAAAAATGTTATTTGGGTATTTTTTGATGTGGGAGGGAAACAGCTAATTTTAAATGTTAAAAATGTATTAATTTAATAGAAAGTGGTTGTGGGTGTAGTTTTACTATTTGGCCACAGTCAAAAAGTCCTGGGAGCGATCGATCTTGCTCCTAGGAAGAAGAATGAAGACGGGGAGCTTTTTGAGCTCAGAAAAACCGCAGAGTCTGATGAGACGCTGTCGGTTTTTCTGCGGGGAGCTTCGATCAGTGAACGGGATCTATAATTCCTTTCATTGATCGCTGGGCTAATGGCCGGCAGCGGGAGCACGCACAGGGCCCCCTCGGGAGCGCACGCGGCCCGCGAGAATGCGCAAAGCCCAACTGGACAAGAATGTTTGTCCAGTTGGGCTTAAAGAGACACTGAAGCGAAAAAAAAATTATGATATTATGATTTGTATGTGTAGTACAGCTAAGAAATAAAACATTAAGATCAGATACATCAGTCTAATTGTTTCCACTACAGGAAGAGTTGAGAAACTCCAGTTGTTATCTCTATACAAAAAAGCCATTAATCTCTACGACTTTCAAAGTCGTGGAGAGGGCTGTTATCTGACTTTTATTATCTCAAGTGTTCCTTAACGGTTTACTTTTTCTCTGCCAGAGGAGAGGTCATTAATTCACAGACTGCTCTGAAAGAATCATTTTGAATGCTGAGTGTTGTGTAATCTGCACATATAATAGAATGATGCAATGTTAGAAAAAACACTATATACCTGAAAATAAAAATATGAGAATATTTTCTTTGCTGCTAATGTTCTAGTAATTATTCATAGTACACAACCAATTCATTATATCATATAATTTTTTTCGCTTCAGTGTCTCTTTAAGTGGTTAAAGCCGAATTATTGCAAATACCTTCTGTTTTTATTGAGTTCTGTGGATCTTTAAAAAACAAAAACAGACACTTACTCGGAGCTCCTATTGCCCCCTGCAGCTGTTATGTCCTCCGCCGTCCTCCTACAATCCTCCGTTCCCCGCCACCGGTCCAATTATTCGTCTGATGCCACTGTGGCTGCGCGGCCACGTGCGTGCTCGCTCCCGCGCGGGTCTCTGGGTGCTTACTGCGCAGGCCCAGTACGAGAAAACTGTACTGCGCCTGCACAGTATGCTCCTGATGAAGCACGCGGGAGCGAGCATTATTTGTCTAGTTAGACGAATAATTGGGGTAACAGAGGACGGCGCGGGACATGACAGCTGCAGGGGGCCGATAGAAGCCCCAGGTAAGTGTCAGTTTTTGTTTTTTTAAAGATCCACAGAACCACATAAAGAAGGCAAACTACAATGGATATTTTCCCGACAGTAAAACGCCAACATGTAAAGCCACCAAAATACTCTTTTGTAAATCCTCCGTTCATCTCAAAGTGACAGTATCAGAACTCACACAGGGGGACTCAAACAAGTTTTCTCCTGAGTTTTCTCCTAAGAGATTAAATTTCATCTTTGATTTAGAATCCTTTTTTTTTTTTTTTTTTTTTTTTAGCATTTTGCAATATGCTAATATGGGAGGACATTAGACTGTGACTATGGTAGGATTAGAGTGTGAGCCCCTCTGAGGACAGTCAGTGACATGACTATGTAATCTGTACAGTGCTGCAGAAGATGTCAGTGCTATATAAATACATAATAATAATATGGGAGGACATTAGACTATAACTATGGTAGGGTTAGCCTGTGAGCCCCTCTGAGGACAGTCAGTGACATGACTATGTAATCTGTACAGTGCTGCAGAAGATGTCAGTGCTATATAAATACATAATAATAATATGGGAGGACATTAGACTATAACTATGGTAGGATTAGCCTGTGAGCCCCTCTGAGGACAGTCAGTGACATGACTATGTAATCTGTACAGTGCTGCAGAAGATGTCAGTGCTATATAAATACATAATAATAATATGGGAGGACATTAGACTATGACTATGGTAGGATTAGCCTGTGAGCCCCTCTGAGGACAGTCAGTGACATGACTATGTACTCTGTAATGTGCTGCAGAAGATGTCAGTGCTATATAAATACATAATAATAATAATAATAATATGGCAGGACATTAGAATATGACTATGGTAGGATTAGAGTGTGAGCTCCTCTGATGGACAGTCAGTGACATGACCATGTACTCTGTAAAGTGCTGCAGAAGATGTCAGTGCTATATAAATACATAATAATATGGTAGGACATTAGACTATGACTATGGTAGGATTAGATTGTGAGCTCCTCTGAGGACAGCCAGCGACATGACTATGTACTATGCCCAGAGATATAGCAGCAGGTTCAGCAGGAGAGCGAGGACACAGGGTCAGGCTACTCACTGGAAATAGTTTTATTGGCATTCTGCAATGTTACAGAGCTGTGCAGAGCTTTCCTCTCTTCCCAGAGAATCCACTATGAAATATGCATCTGTGCAGGAGACCAGCAGCGCTGCCCATGTGCAAGACACGTGTCACTAAGGGACCCAGAAATAGAAAAAGATAATAATAAGACATCATTCTTACACAAATTTTACTGGTTAATATGATTGGAATGCAATTAGCGCTTCGAACCATACAGAGACAAATAATAGACCTCTGAGGTAACTGACATGACTATGTACTCTGTAAAGTGCTGCAGAAGATGTCACTGCTATATAAATACATAATGATAATAATATGTGAGCTCCTCTGAGGACAGTCAGTGACATGGCTATGTACTCTGTAAAGTGCTGCAGAAGATGTCAGTGCTCTATAAATACATAATAATAATATGGTAGGACATTAGACTATGACTATGGTAGGATTATATTGTGAGCTCCTCTGAGGACAGTCAGTGACATGACTATGTACTCTGTAATGTGTTGCAGGAGATGCCAGTGCTATATAAATAAATAATAATAATATGGTAGGACATTAGACTATGACTATGGTAGGATTAGAGTGTGAGCTCCTCTGAGGACAGTCAGTGACATGACTATGTACTCTGTAAAGTGCTGCAGGAGATGTCAGTGCTATACAAATACATAATAATAATATGGTAGGACATTAGACTATGACTATGGTAATATTAGACTGTGAGCTCCTCTGAGGACAGTCAGTGACATAACTATGTATTTTGTAAACTATAAATATTATAGTTAACAGTAGACTGTCTATGTAGTATCTTCTATCAAGAACAAGCAATGTTATGCTGGGTACACACGTTGCGATTTCCCGCTCGATCCGCGGGAACGATCGGGATCGATTCGATTATTTCCGACATGCTCAATTGGGTTTCGATCGATACAGCCATCCATTTTGCATACTAAACATGCAAAATCGACAGCTGTATCAATCGAAACCCGATCGAACATGTCGGAAATACTCGAATCGATCCCGATCGATCCCGAGGATCGAGCGGGAAATCGCAATGTGTGTACCCAGCAGAATTGCTCCTTCTGATCCTCCTGATATGACTGTTACTTTTTGCAGGGAACCTGTCTACCTCATTATGTCACAGTAAAATGGAATCATAGCAGCTATTTAACAAGTGCCCCCCCTCTCCTCATTGTGTGAGCAGCTGTGCAATGTCGCCAGCAGCACTGATACTGACGTCCCCACCTAGGCGAGGAAAACCCTCCAATGATCATTAGCGCTGCTTCTGTCTCCTGCGGCAGAGTACACAATGACACATCTGCTCGCTGCGCCGCCGCGCACGTGACGTGATAAAGTTACATGTGGGCAGGTGACCTGTCGCCAACATCACACGCTCTCGCACCTCTCTCCGAGTTGTCGTGGCAACAGAATGCCTTTTGATGGCATTGACACTGTAACACTATCTCCCGGGTGATAAGGGCTGCTGGGAGAAGACTGTATATAGGGAACAATGCTGCCCTGATAGCACGCTTCTGCAAACATTCATATCAAGGTCCGGGAACACAATCGCTGCTGAGAGGTCACGTGACATCCGGATGCATCGAGCAGAACGCCGACCTCGACAACCTCAAATTGTATTTTTTTTATATCAGTTCAATGCATTTTTTATTCAGTTTAAAGGATTGCTATCGTGAAAAACTGTGAATATTTAAAATGGAAGTGTGTATATATATATATATATATATATATATATATATATATATATATATATATATATATATATATATATATATATATATATATATATATATATATATATATATATATATATATATATATATAGCAGGGGTAGGAAACCTATGGCTCAGGAGCCAGATGTGGCTCTTTTGATGGCTACATCTGGCTCACTGACAAATCAGTAGGGGCTGATTCACTTAAAGGGAACCTAAACTGAGAGGGATATGGATGTTTTCTTCTAAACAATACCAGTTGCCTGGCAGCCCTGCTGATCTCTTTGGCTGCAGTAGTGGCTGAATCACACACCTGAAACAAGCACGCAGCTAATCCAGTCTGACTTCAGTCAGAGCACCTGATCTGCATGCTTGTTCAGGGGCTGTGGCTAAAAGTATTAGGGCTCGTTCCCACTGTTGCGACGCGATTTCGGCCGCATTCCGACGCTTGTAAAAACGCATGCGGATGCGTTTCCGCATGCGTTTTTACCCGCGATTTCGCATGCGATTTCGCATGGCAGGGTGCCATGCGAAATTAACCATGACACTGCCAGGGCAAAATAAAATTGAAAAAGGTGCGAAATCGCACGCGAAATCGCGGGTAAAAACGCATGTAACAAACGCATGCGTTTTTACTATTAAATACATTAGCGGCGATTCGCACGGATTCCCGACGCAGGCGAAATCGTTGGCTCTTTTGTGCGTTTTTTTACCGCTGAAAAAAACGCACCTCAGCAACGCTACAGTGGAAACAGGCCCATCCACTTGCATTACATGTGCGGATCTGCATGCGTTGGACGCATGCAGATTCGCGATAGTGGGAACGAGCCCTTAGAGACACAGGAGCAGCAGGAGAGTCGGGCAACTGGTATTATTTTACAAGGAAAAATCCATATTCTTCTCAGTTTAGGTTCCCTTTAAGGTGGCCATACACTCGTTAGATTAGCAACAGATAGATCATCAGATAGATTTCTGATCTATCTGATGTGTTTAGGAACATTTTTTACTAGGAACAGATTTCCAATAGATTTCAGTTTGAAATCTATTGAAAATCGATTTGATGGCATTTTTTCGCCATCAGACTTCCATTAAGGCCAATGCAAAATGATAAGCAATCTCAAAAGATCGACCTAGATTTTCCAGCCTGCCAGATCGATTGAAATCGATCGAAATCGACGGCAAATCGGTCGATTGGTCAACCGATTTGCAATCGACCAATCGATTTTGATCGATCGGCCAAAAATCGGCTGAGTGTATGGGCTCCTTAAGCTATACTGCTCAAGCAGCACAGCTTAAGGTGGCCATACACTTATAGATTTGCAGCAGATTAGACCATCAGATTTCTGTCAGATGCCTGTCAAGTCGAATCTGATAGAAATCTATCTGATGTGTTCCACACACTAGGAACAGATTGAAATCTATTGGATATCTATCTAAATGCATTATTGGACCATTAGATCCAATGCAACCCTATGGGCCATCGATCTGCTGCCAGCAGCAGATCAACCTAGGTCTTTCATCCTGTCAGATAGATCAAATCCATCTAAATCGGCCACAAATCGATCGATCACTGAAATCGACCAGTGTATGGGCCCCTTTAGTGTGGCAGCGCAAGTAACATTTTCAAAGTAGGCTCGCTACTGCTGTAGCATGCACTACTAACTTACTCGCGCTACCCTATAACGAATGGCCGCTCCAGTTGTCCCACTCTGGATCCTGTCAGATCCAGTCACTTTGTAGGACGAGATCCCCGCACTTTGATTGGGCCAATAGGCTGCCTGTCACTTGACAGGCAGCCTAATAGGCCAAAGTGCGGGGATCTCGTCCTACAAAGTGAATCAACCCCCAAGTCAGCTAGCTAATTGTACAAGCTGTTAGTCAGTATTTCTCCTGTCTGGCTCTTGTGGAAATTACTGATGTTGCTGAAACCCAAGAGAAGCTGAAGACGTGTCTGACACTTCCGCTGCATGGAGGATCAACTGTATACACATCACCATGGCAACAGGGGACATGAGCCCTATGGTCCCAGTTTGAAACATATTGTATGGCTCTCAGGGAATTACATTTTAAAATATTTCCTGACCCCTGGTATAAAATGTATTTTATTCAAGAGTAAAATGCAATATTAATTACTTTTTTCCTATGTGGCTGTCACTAACAGCAGGCAGTAAAAATCTGACAGATCTGACTAGTCCATCTCCTCATGGGGGATTCTCAGGGTTGTCTTTATGTTCTAAAGCACTTATTGAACAGCAGTTGCTCCATCCAACTGCCAAAGAAAGGTGCCAGCGAGTAGGGAGGCTGGCCGGCATGTTTGTATAGTTCCTTGTTATAGAGCATTGTTTCTCAACGATTTTTAGGACCAGTTCATTTTCATGGATGCATTATCACAGTGGACCAGTTTAGGGACGATTTAGCCGAAATAGCACAAACCTATAGCTGAAGTCCTACAAATTCTTAATACTAACTGCCGATATGAGCGAATATATGCTAATGTGAACAGTACAACTGAGAAATTTAAAGTGAACTAGAGACGAAGCACCCTCATGTATTTTACCATATAGATCAGTGGGAACAATAGAGAGAACACCTAAGCAAAACAATGTAGGAGGTGCAAAGGCGGGTCATATACTCCAAGCAAAAAACAACATATTCTTTAGAAAAATATCAAAGTTTTTATTAATTATCAAGTATCAAAATAATAATACACACATTAAAAGAAAAAAACTTTAAAAGAGAAAAAAAGGCAGCCCAGTGGCCGCCACCACACCATCACCCATACCACACACCCACTACTCATTCACACCTGGCCACCTGGTTTGAATAAAAGCACTTTCTCAATTCGGTTTGCATGCAAAAAAAAAAAAAAAAAAAAAAAAAAGGGGGGAAATATTGGATGGACAGTTGCAAAATGGAGACCAAAGTCCAGCAAAGCACAGCAGCCAAAAAGGGGAGACCCAGAGGCACGATCGTCTCCAAATCCCTGTAAAGCGACCCACAGTTCAGGAGATTGCAACAGCAGATATCAGTATACAGTTGCGGACAAGGCAAGAGCACAGCAAAATCTACATGGACGTATGCAGAAGCAGCAGACAAAGCCAGCCCATGGAAAGAGATGTAAATGATCATTGATTATATATCCAATTGGTCAAGGACAGTTCATACGATACCATGTAGTGGGTGTCCTCTCAACTCAAGTCCATGTTCCAATGGCAACTCCAGTGTCAGATGCAGCTTTAAACAGGAACCATGAGCAGAGACAGGCTCCCTTTGCCCTGTCAGGATTGCCGTGCAGTTAACATGGACAAGGTCCCGCTTGAAGCAACATGAGCACAGTGCAACATACAATCAGCCAGGAAGTGTCCAGCCAGCCAAAGGTTCCAATCGGGTGGTGTGAAGTGGCATGAGCCGGCGGGTGCGAGCAGCCTCAGGACGCCAGTGCACGCGTTCCTGACATGTTTCGCCGGATTTCCGGCTTTCTCAAAGGGGGCGTGACACAGTACGAGAGAGAACACCTACCCTGCTCTCTGCTTCATCCTTCACTGATCAGCCTGCTTGTTATCAGCCCTGATAAAATCCCCGACTGAGCATTCAGTCTGGCTTTGCTATAATGACTCAGCTATAATGATTCCTGAGCAGAGCCAGAAGGGGGCAGGCTTGGACTTGAAAAGACATCGGCGAACACAGACTGAGCTATAAATATTCCAGAGCAAAGCCAGACTGACTACTCAGTCGGGGATTTTATCAGGGCTGATAAAGAGCAGGCTGAGCAGTGAAAGATGAAACAGAGAGCAGGGTAGGTGTTTTCTCTAATGTTCCCACTGATATATATGGTAAAATACATGAGGGTGCTTTGTCTCTGGTTCACTTTAAAGAGAGTTGGGCTCGATGGATGAATAGACAAGACTGAATTGTAGACATAACTAAACTCATTCAGGCTCCCTGCACACTGCATGCTATTCTGATTTTTAATCTTTTTTACATGCGATTCCGATTTTTAATCATTGCTGCATGCTGCGTTTTTTTTTCTGTTGATAGCATTCAGGGAAAATCTGTATCACAAATCGGAGTCGAAATCGGAATTACAAATCGGATTTACAGTGTGCAGAGAGCCTCAGGGTACCGCCTGATCATACTTGTCAGGTATTCCTAACTTACTTATAACTAAATGAAACTGGCATATCTCTAAGACTCCCTGCACACTGCAAATCCGATTTGCAATCCCGATTTTCCCTGAACGCTATCAACAGAAAAATGCAGAAAAAACGCAGCATGCAGTAACGATTAAGAATCGGAATCGCATGCAGTGTGCAGGGAGCCTAACTCTGTTAATCTTACATTTTACTTTTTATTTTCAATTTTTTATGTTGTTTTGTTTATTCTTGGCCTATGCTACAGCTGCACAATGTCTAAAACACCTGACTTGTCATCTATCTATTATACAAGAATCTATATGGATAACTTATGTCCAAACATTTGTGTTTATTCCACAATAAAATGTTTTAAAAACGTGGGTGATTCAGACACGACAGCAGCCAAACAGATCAGCAGGGCAGCCAGGCAACTGTTATTGTTTAACAGGAAATAAATATGGCCGCCTCCATATACCTCTCACTTCAGGTGTCTTTTAAGAGCTGACTTACAGAATGTCTGTTTTCTGCTTACCTATAGAGTTATATTGCAGGAAGGAGGAACCTGAATGTGGTAATGCAGAATGTGTGAAGGCCTCCTTTGCAGAATGGGGAAGTGGTACTGAGCATGTGCTGTAAGGGCAGAATAGCAGGCAGTGTGGGAAATGGTGAAAGGCACAGAGCACACAGGTCTTCCATGAGAACAGGGCATGACGACCGCACACAGAATTAGCACAGAAGCACCAGAGGAACAGACACAGTGCAACAGTAAAAAGGAAAAAAACAGATTACAGGACAAAGACACAGAACATTTATATTGTGCTTTTGTCTTGTCGGACTCTGCAGCCACTAGGGCGCGCTCTATAGGCAGTAGCAGTGTTAGGGAGACTTGCCTAAGGTCTCCTCACAAAATAGGTGCTGGCTTACTGAACAGGAAGAGCCGAGATTCAAACCCTGGTCACCCTAAAGGGAACCAGAGAGGAATGGAGCCTGGAAATAGAAAGAGCGTTTATACATACCTGGGGCTTCCTCCAGCCCCATACGCACGGATCGCTCCCACGCCGCCCATCCTCTGCTTCCTGGAACCGCCGGTACCGGGCCCGTCGCTTCCGGCGGATGCGGCCAATTGTCCGCATCACAGGGGCTCCCTCCATACCCGTACGCATGCGGCTGCGCATTAGGCAGCCTCATGCGTACTTCTATAGAGGGAGCTCCGTGTGATGCGGAGAATCAGCCGCGTCCGCCGGCCGACTGGCCGACTCGCGGCAATGACGGGACCCGGTACCGGCGGATCCAGGCAGCAGAGGGCGGCGGCGTGGGAGCGATCCGTGCGTATGGGGCTGGAGGAAGCCCCAGGTATGTATAATAGCTTTTTTTTATCCTCTCTGGTTCCCTTTAATCCAGCCTCTGGATAGTTAGTGCTGAAACTGGCTATTATTATTGTTTTTTATTATTCATGTTATTATATAACATCTTCCATAGTGCTGTACACAATAGAAAACAAATAGTGGGGAGCATAGATACATGAGAGGTTCAAAACTCTGTACAATCAGGACATCCAGCAATACAAAAATAGACATATAAGAATAATGAATACAAATGGGATATATTGCAAAAAAAAATGCTACAATTTAATTGCTCATAATGAGCTAATCAGTTATAAACATACTGTGGATATTCAAAAAAAGGGAAAGGGTTGTTTTTTTGAATAGGCACAGTATGTTTATTATTGATTAACACATTATGAGCAATTAAAGTTTAACATTTTTGCAATATATCCCATTTGTATTCATTATTCTTATATAATGAATACACTTGTTGCTGATTATTTTTAAATACAGACATAGCTGATGTGTGGTCTGAACAATCACAGATACTAGTACAAGTTCATATGATAAAATATTTTAGAATAATTAACACTAGGAGGAGGTCTCTGCCCTTATGAGCTTACAATCTAGAGGGTAGTGGGTTGGAGACTTTAAAGGGAGGAGTCTGCCCTTATGAGTTTACAATCTATAGGGTAGTGGGGTGGAGAAATAAAGGGGAGGAGTCTGCCCTTATGAGCTTACAATCTAGAGGGTAGTGGGGTGGAGACATTAAGGGTAGGGGCCTGGCCTTGCAAGCCTACAATCTAGAGGGCAGGAGACATTAGGGGGAGGAGCCTGGCCTTGCACTCTAGAGGGTAGTGGGTTGGAGACATTAGGGGAGGAGCCTGGCCTTGCACTCTAGAGGGTAGTGGGTTGGAGACATTAGGGGAGGAGCCTGGCCTTGCACTCTAGAGGGTAGTGGGTTGGAGACATTAGGGGGAGGAGCCTGGCCTTGCACTCTAGAGGGTAGTGGGGTGGAGACAGGGGAGGAGCCTGGCCTTGCACTCTAGAGGGTAGTGGGTTGGAGACATTAGGGGGAGGAGCCTGGCCTTGCACTCTAGAGGGTAGTGGGGTGGAGACAGGGGAGGAGCCTGGCCTTGCAAGCTTAAAATCTAGAACAGGCATGGGCAAACTTGGCCCTCCAGCTGTTAAAGGGAAGGTCCGAGCAAAATAAAAAAAATGAGTTTCACTCACCTGGGGCTTCTACCAGCCCCACACAGCCATCCTGTGCCCTCGTAGTCACTCACTGCTGCTCCAGTCCCTCGCTGCCAGCTAGTTCTGCTTCTACCAGCCCCATGCAGCCATCCTGTGCCCTCGTAGTCACTCACTGCTGCTCCAGTCCCCCGCTGGCAGCTTGCCGACCTCGGAGGTCGCCGGTCCGCATTGCGTACATTTTTACGCATTCCCGCTAGTGCAGGAACATTAACACATACATTTTTAGGTGTTACTGGTTCAATGCGTAAATTTTTACGCAATGCACCAGTGGGAATGCGTAAAAATGTATGTGCTAATGTACCTGCACTAGCGGGAATGCGTAAAAATGTACGCAATGCGGACCGGCGACCTCCGGGGTCGGCAGGCTGCCAGTGGGGGACTGGAGCAGCAGTGAGTGACTACGAGGGCACAGGATGGCTGCATGGGGCTGGTAGAAGCAGAACTAGCTGGCGGCGGGGGACTGGAGCAGCAGTGAGTGACTACGAGGGCACAGGATGGCTGCATGGGGCTGGTAGAAGCAGAACTAGCTGGCAGCGGGGGACTGGAGCAGCAGTGAGTGACTACGAGGGCACAGGATGGCTGCATGGGGCTGGTAGAAGCAGAACTAGCTGGCAGCGGGGGACTGGAGCAGCAGTGAGTGACTACGAGGGCACAGGATGGCTGTGTGGGGCTGGTAGAAGCCCCAGGTGAGTGAAACTCATTTTTTTTATTTTGCTTGGACCTTCCACTACAAGTCCCACAATGCATTTGCCTTTATGAGTCCTGACTGTGGCTGTCAGACTCCTGCAATGCATTGTGTGACTCAGTGGCGTAGCTAAGGAGCTGTGGGCCCCGATGCAAGTTTTACAATGGGGCCCCCCAAGCACTCTATACATCACAATTGATACGGCGCACCAAAACCTGCCAATGGCAACTACAGTGTCAGAGGTGCAAGAAGGGGATGAAGAACAGTTTGTTAATGATTACTACTATTCAAAGGATCTATAGAAGTGATTATTATGAGCACAGGACCAATAGAGAGCTAATACTGTAATTGAGGGAGAGCCCTTCGGGGCCCCTCTGGCCCAAGGGCCCCGATGCGGTCGCTACCTCTGCACCCCCTATATACTGTTTTATTATAATTTTTTTTCCCTATAATTTGCTATAGGTAGCATTGGAGGCTCACTGCCTCATCCGCTAACCCCTATGTCTCCTCCCATAATGTCTCCACCCCACTACTCTCTAGATCAGGCATGGGCAAACTTGGCACTCCAGCTGTTAAGGAACTACAAGTCACACCAGGGGCGTAGCGCCCCTGGTGTGACTTGTAGTTCCTTAACAGCTGGAGTGCCAAGTTTGCCCATGCCTGATCTAGAGAGTAGTGGGGTGGAGACATTATGGGAGGAGACATAGGGGTTAGCGGATGAGGCAGTGAGCCTCCAATGCTACCTATAGCAAATTATAGGGAAAAAAAATTATAATAAAACAGTGCCGTGCTCCGTGCCGGACTGGAAGTATGTCACTGAAGATAAGTCGCTCTGCTCCTGCATGCAGCAATCACGATCGCGCATTTACATCTACAGCATTTCTATAGACCTATATTGCTGCATATTCCACGCAGTAAGCATGGGTCATGCTGCATCGCACTGCAGTGTTTGTGGCGGCCTTGCACCAATTTTGTTACTTCCATTGCGCTGAATCGCCATAGCATTTACATTTCCATAGACTTATATTGCTCTTGCGACGAGCTGAGCCGGAGAGAGTACCGCAATGCTTGTCGCGAAAATAAGGTAAGTATATAAGGGGCCTGGAGGTTTCCAGGCTCAAATCATGACGGACAGGCTGTGGGAGAGAGTTCCAAAAGAGAGGCGAGGCTCGTGAGAAGTACTGGATGTGGGAGTAAAAGGTGAGCAAGCTTAGAGGACAAGCGGGTCTCCTGGGAGGAGCGAAGGTTCCGGGCAGGATGGCAACTGGAGGCATACATTTTAAAAAAGGCACCCAGAAAAACCGATAGTAGAATACCCTAAATTTACTGATACTCTACCAACAGAGTGGAGATAACGATCGTAAAATATCTATATTAAATACTAATATTTTAATACCTATTCACAAATATCACACATTTTTAACAGACCACCTGGGGCTTCTTCCAGCCCCAAGCAGCCGCCTCAGTCCCTCGCCACAGCTCTGATGGTCCTCGTTATCCCTGCCGGCGGGTCGCCATCATTGCGTCCATGTCATCGGGCACGTACACCGCGCGTCCACCTCATCTGGTGCTTACTGTGCCTGTGCACAACTACATGAGTGAGATGACATGGACGCGCAGCAGGCACGGAAGAGCCAACCCCGCCGGTGGGTCGCCATCACTGCGTCCACGACATCTGGTACGTACACCAACCCTCCACGCCATCTGGTGCTTACTGTGCCTGTGCACAACTACATGAGTGAGAAGACATGGACGCGCAGCAGGCACAGAAGAGCCAACCCCGCCGGTGGGTCGCCATCACTGCGTCCACGACATCTGGTACGTACACTGACCCTCCACGCCATCTGGTGCTTACTGTGCCTGTGCACAACTACATGAGTGAGATGACATGGACGCGCAGCAGGCACGGAAGAGCCAACCCCGCCGGTGGGTCGCCATCACTGCGTCCACGTCATCTGGTACGTACACTGACCCTCCACGCCATCTGGTGCATACTGTGCCTGTGCACAACTACATGAGTGAGAAGACATAGTTACATAGTTATTTTGGTTGAAAAAAAGACATCCATCCATCGAGTTCAACCAGTATAAAGTACAACACCAGCCTGCTCCCTCACATATCCCTGTTGATCCAGAGGAAGGCGAAAAACCCTTACAAGGCATGGTCCAATTAGCCCCTAAAGGGAAAAATTCCTTCCCGACTCCAGATGGCAATCAGATAAAATTTCCTGGATCAACATCATTAGGCATTACCTAGTAATTGTAGCCATGGATGTCTTTCAACGCAAGGAAAGCATCTAAGCCCCCTTTAAATGCAGGTATAGAGTTTGCCATAACGACTTCCTGTGGCAATGCATTCCACATCTTAATCACTCTTACTGTAAAGAACCCTTTCCTAAATAAGTGGCTAAAACGTTTTTCCTCCATGCGCAGATCATGTCCTCTAGTCCTTTGAGAAGGCCTAGGGACAAAAAGCTCATTCGCCAAGCTATTATATTGCCCTCTGATGTATTTATGGATGCGCGGAAGGCGCAGAAGAGCCAACCCCGCCGGCAGGTCGCCATCATTGCGTCCACGACATCTGGTACGTACACCAACCCTCCACATCATCTTGCACGTACACGTCATCTGGTGCTGCCTGCGCAGTAGTTGTGTGCAGACGCAACATGCGCTAGATGACATGGATGCGCGGCAGGCGCAGAAGAGCCGACCCCACCGGCGGGTCGCCATCATTGCTGCCGGCCAGCGGGGCCACCGAGGGCCACCGGAGCTAAAGCGAGGGACTGAGACTGCTGCTTGGGGTTGGAAGAAGCCACCTCAGAAGTCCTTTCAGGCAGTGGAGGTGCATCTAATGAGAATATATGGAATTGCACTGGAGTTTCCTTTTCCCAAAAATGCACCTTGTGTGCGCTTTGCTTGTTGGAAATTATTCAAAGCTTCCTTTTCAGTGTAAACTGTATGCGGAGGGGCTGTATAAATCACTGTCCATACACCGCCACGGCTTGTGTGTTTACTTCCTGCATGTTTCCATAAACCTATTATTAATAAACTCGCACACGGCTGTCACTTCCTGTGTCCTCGCTGGAGAGGGGCGCAGGGTGTTTTCCAGTATGGATAAGAAAATAAGAACAGGAAGGAAGTTTAAACAGAAGTCTGTCCTACAGCTGGGCTCGGAGCAGGAATCCGGGAGCACCACACGGCACACAGGCCTGGACCCCTCTGATCAGCCTCAGATACTCCATAGCACAGGCCGGGAGCTCCACACGGCACACAGGCCTGGCCCCATCTGGTGAGCCGATACTCCATAACACAAGCCGGGAGCACCATGCAGCAAACAGGCCTGGCCCCATCTGATGAGCCGATACTCCATAACACAAGCTGGGAGCACCACGAGGCACACAGGCCTGGCCCCATCTGATGAGCCGCGTGCCATACTCCATAGCACAAGCCGGGAGCACCACACGGCACACAGGCCTGGCCCCATCTGATGAGCCGATACTCCATAGCACAAGCCGGGAGCACCACGTGTCACACAGGCCTGGCCCCATCTGAACAGCCGCGTGCCATACTCCATAACACAAGCCGGGAGCACCATGTGTCACACAGGCCTGGCCCCATCTGATGAGCCACGTGCCATACTCCATAACACAGGCCGGGAGCACCACGTGTCACACAGGCCTGGCCCCATCTGATGAGCCGATACTCCATAGCACAAGCCGGGAGCACCACACGGCACACAGGCCTGGCCCCATCTGATGAGCCGATACTCCATAGCACAAGCCGGGAGCACCACGTGTCACACAGGCCCGGCCCCATCTGATGAGCCGATACTCCATAGCACAAGCCGGGAGCACCACACGGCACACAGGCCTGGCCCCTCTGATGAGCCGCGTGCCATACTCCATAACACAAGCCGGGAGCACCACGCGGTATACAGGCCCGGCCCCCTCTGATGAGCCGCGTGCCATACTCCATAACACAAGCCGGGAGCACCACGTGTCACACAGGCCCGGCCCCATCTGATGAGCCGATACTCCATAGCACAAGCCGGGAGCACCACACGGCACACAGGCCTGGCCCCTCTGATGAGCCGCGTGCCATACTCCATAACACAAGCCGGGAGCACCATGCAGCAAACAGGCCTGGCCCCATCTGATGAGCCGATACTCCATAACACAAGCTGGGAGCACCACGAGGCACACAGGCCTGGCCCCATCTGATGAGCCGCGTGCCATACTCCATAGCACAAGCCGGGAGCACCACACGGCACACAGGCCTGGCCCCATCTGATGAGCCGATACTCCATAGCACAAGCCGGGAGCACCACGTGTCACACAGGCCTGGCCCCATCTGAACAGCCGCGTGCCATACTCCATAACACAAGCCGGGAGCACCATGTGTCACACAGGCCTGGCCCCATCTGATGAGCCACGTGCCATACTCCATAACACAGGCCGGGAGCACCACGTGTCACACAGGCCTGGCCCCATCTGGTGAGCCGATACTCCATAACACAGGCCGGGAGCTCCACGCAGCCCAGAGGCCTGGCCCAATCTGATGAGCCGATACTCCATAACACAAGCCGGGAGCTCCACACGGCACACAGGCCTGGCCCCATCTGAACAGCCGCGTGCCATTCTCCATAACACAAGCCGGGAGCACCACACGGCACACAGGCCTGGCCCCATCCGATGAGCCGATACTCCATAACACAAGCCGGGAGCACCACACGGCACACAGGCCCGGCCCCATCTGATCAGCCACGTGCCATACTCCATAACACAAGCCGGGAGCACCACGAGGCACACAGGCCTGGCCCCATCTGGTGAGCCGATACTCCATAACACAAGCCGGGAGCACCACACGGCACACAGGCCTGGCCCCATCTGATCAGCCGCGTGCCATACTCCATAACACAAGCCGGGAGCACCACGAGGCACACAGGCCTGGCCCCATCTGGTGAGCCGATACTCCATAACACAAGCCGGGAGCACCACGCGGTATACAGGCCCGGCCCCATCTGATGAGCCACGTGCCATACTCCATAACAAAAGCCGGGAGCACCACGCGGCACACAGGCCTGGCCCCATCTGAACAGCCGCGTGCCATACTCCATAACACAAGCCGGGAGCTCCACACGGCACACAGGCCTGGCCCCATCTGATGAGCCGCGTGCCATACTCCATAACACAAGCCGGGAGCACAACACGGCACACAGGCCTGGCCCCATCTGATCAGCCGCGTGCCATACTCCATAGCACAAGCCGGGAGCTCCACACGGCACACAGGCCTGGCCCCATCTGATCAGCCGCGTGCCATACTCCATAACACAAGCCGGGAGCACCACGTGTCACACAGGCCTGGCCCCTCTGATGAGCCTCAGATACTCCATAACACAAGCCGGGAGCACCACACGGCACACAGGCCTGGCCCCATCTGATCAGCCGCGTGCCATACTCCATAACACAAGCCGGGAGCACCACACGGCACACAGGCCTGGCCCCATCCGATGAGCCGATACTCCATAACACAAGCCGGGAGCTCCACACGGCACACAGGCCTGGCCCAATCTGATGAGCCGATACTCCATAACACAAGCCGGGAGCACCACACGGCACACAGGCCCGGCCCCATCTGATGAGCCGATACTCCATAACACAAGCCGGGAGCACCACACGGCACACAGGCCTGGCCCAATCTGATGAGCCGATACTCCATAACACAAGCCGGGAGCACCACGCGATATACAGGCCCAGCCCCATCTGATCAGCCGCGTGCCATACTCCATAACATAAGCCGGGAGCACCACGCGGTATACAGGCCCGGCCCCCTCTGATGAGCCACGTGCAATACTCCATAACACAAGGCGGGAGCACCACGAGACACACAGGCCTGGCCCCATCTGATGAGCCGATACTCCGTAACACAAGCCGGGAGCACCATGAGGCCCCATCTGATAAGCCGATACTCCATAACACAAGGCGGGAGCACCACGAGACACACAGGCCTGGCCCCATCTGATGAGCCGATACTCCATAACACAAGCCGGGAGCACCATGCGGCACACAGGCCCGGCCCCATCTGATGAGCCTCAGATACTCCATAACACAAGCCGGGAGCACCACGTGTCACACAGGCCTGGCCCCATCTGATGAGCCGCGTGCCATACTCCATAACACAGGCCGGGAGCACCACACGGCACACAGGCCTGGCCCCATCTGATGAGCCGCGTGCCATACTCCATAACACAGGCCGGGAGCACCACACGGCACACAGGCCTGGCCCCATCTGATGAGCTGATACTCCATAACACAGGCCGGGAGCACCACGTGTCACACAGGCCTGGCCCCATCTAATGAGCCACGTGCCATACTCCATAGCACAAGCCGGGAGCACCACGCGGTATACAGGCCCGGCCCCCTCTGATGAGCCGATACTCCATAACACAGGCCGGGAGCACCACATGGCACACAGGCCTGGCCCCATCTGATGAGCCGATACTCCATAACACAGGCCGGGAGCACCACGTGTCACACAGGCCTGGCCCCATCTAATGAGCCACGTGCCATACTCCATAGCACAAGCCGGGAGCACCACGCGGTATACAGGCCCGGCCCCCTCTGATGAGCCACGTGCAATACTCCATAACACAAGCCGGGAGCACCACGCGGTATACAGGCCTGGCCCCCTCTGATGAGCCACGTGCAATACTCCATAGCACAAGTCGGGAGCACCACGCGGCCCAGAGGCCTGGCCCAATCTGATGAGTTGTGTGCAATAATCCAGATGTGCAGTTATCTCCCCTGTGCTCCTCTAGTGGCAGGATGTGCAGTTATCTCCCCTGTGCACCTCTAGTGGCAGGATGTGCAGTTATCTCCCCTGTGCTCCTCTAGTGGCAGGATGTGCAGTTATCTCCCTGTACCCCTCTAGTGGCAGGATGTGTAGTTATCTCTGCTGTACGCCTTTAGTGGCAGGTGATGCAGTTATGCCTCCTGTACTTCTCTAGTGGCAGGATGTGCAGTTATCTCCCCTGTGCTCCTCTAGTGGCAGGATGTGCAGTTTTCTCCCCTGTGCACCTCTAGTGACAGGATGTGCAGTTATCTCTCCTGTACTCCTCTAGTGGCAGGTTGTGCAGTTATCTCCCCTGTGCTCCTCTAGTGGCAGGATGTGCAGTTATCTCCCCTGTGCACCTCTAGTGGCAGGATGTGCAGTTATCTCCCCTGTGCACCTCTAGTGGCAGGATGTGTAGTTATCTCTGCTGTACGCCTTTAGTGGCAGGTGATGCAGTTATCCCTCCTGTACTTCTCTAGTGGCAGGATGTGCAGTTATCTCCCCTGTGCTCCTCTAGTGGCAGGATGTGCAGTTATCTCCCTGTACCCCTCTAGTGGCAGGATGTGTAGTTATCTCTGCTGTACGCCTTTAGTGGCAGGTGATGCAGTTATGCCTCCTGTACTTCTCTAGTGGCGGGATGTGCAATTATCTCCCCTGTTACCCTCTAGTGGCAGGATGTGCAGTTATCTCCATTGTGCACCTCTAGTGGCAGGATGTGCAGTTATCTCCCCTGTGCACCTCTAGTGGCAGGATGTGCAGTTAGCTCCCTGTTCCCCTCTAGTGGCAGGATGTGCAGTTATCTCTGTTGTAAGCCTCTAGTGGAAGGATGTGCAGTTATCTCCCCTGTATTCTAGTGGCAGGATGTGCAGTTATCTCCTCTGTACTCCTCTAGTGGCAGGATGTGTAGTTATCTCCCCTGTACTCCTCTAGTGGTAAGATGTGCAGTTATCTCCCCTTTACTCCTCTAGTGGCAGGATTTACAGTTATCTCCCCTGTACTCCTCTCGTGGCAGGATGTGCAGTTATCTCCCCTGTACACCTCTAGTGGCAGGATGTGCAGTTATCTCCCTGTACCCCTCTAGTGGCAGGATGTGTAGATATCTCTGCTGTACGCCTTTAGTGGCAGGTGATGCAGTTATCCCTCCTGTACTTCTCTAGTGGTGGGATGTGCAGTTATCTCCCCCGTTACCCTCTAGTGGCAGGATGTGCAGTTATCTCCCTTGTGCACCTCTAGTGGCAGGTTGTGCAGTTATCTCCCCTGTGCACCTCTAGTGGCAGGAGGTGCAGTTATCTCCCCTGTGCGCCTCTCGTGGCAGGATGTGCAGTTATCTCCCCTGTGCACCTCTAGTGGCACGATGTGCAGTTATCTCCCCTGTGCACCTCTAGTGGCAGGATGTGCAGTTAGCTCCCTGTTCCCATCTAGTGGCAGGATGTGCAGTTATCTCTGCTGTAAGCCTCTAGTGGAAGGATGTGCAGTTATCTCCCCTGTACTCTAGTGGCAGGATGTGAAGTTATCTCCCCTGTACCCCACTAGTGGCAGGATGTGCAGTTATCTCCCCTGTGCTCCCCTAGTGGCAGGGTGTGCAGTTATCTCTCCTCTACTCCTCTCGTGGCAGGATGTGCAGTTATCTCCCCTGTGCCCCTCTAGTGGAAGGATGTGCAGTTATATCCCCTGTACTCCTCTAGTGGCAGGATGTGCAGTTATCTCTCCTCTACTCCTCTCGTGGCAGGATGTGCAGTTATCTCCCCTGTACCCCTCTAGTGGAAGGATGTGCAGTTATATCCCCTGTACTCCTCTAGTGGCAGGATGTGCAGTTATCTCTCCTCTACTCCTCTCGTGGCAGGATGTGCAGTTATCTCCCCTGTACCCCTCTAGTGGAAGGATGTGCAGTTATATCCAGTGTAGACACCTTGATGTGACTCTTGCTGCGTAAAAGTTAACCATTATGGAACATAGTGCAGCCTTTTTCCAGTAAACACTCCCTGTCAGTGACCTGCATTTGCCCCTCTATGTAGCTCTTTCTCCAGCAGGAAAACATGACACACAAGTATCATCTCACACCTCCCAGCAGCTAATCTCTGAGTTCTGACAATATGAAAATATCAGACCACTGTATCTACATGAGGCCAGCAGCATGGCAGGAAGTAGACACTCGCCGTAACAATCTGTCCTCTCAAGGCAAAATACAAACCAGCAGCACACAGGCCTCGTTTCCAGTGCAAAAATTGCCAAACACAGGGGAACGGCACAGTGGTATGTCCTCTGCAATGGCAAAGTGCAGATGAATGGAACAAAAGAACGATCACACTGCAGCAGGCAGTGCAACTGTCATTCCACAGGAACCACATCGCACTGATGGAACCAATACACCGCCATTCTCGGCCAGGGAAAGATTTCTGATAAGGCCACAAAGGCCCCGGCCTTGGGCAGCTGCAGGCCAAGGGGTGTCTGGACATGAAGGAGGGGTTACTACATATGAAAGAGGAGGGTGAAAATGGAGAGGAACACATGAAAAAGTATGCCCAAGGGAACGGTTTCATAAAAGAAAGGGCCTACAGTATATGGATAATACACATGGAGGAGGGGCTGCACATGGAATGGGAGGGCCTACAGTATATGGATGATACACATGGAGGAGGGGCTGCACATGGAATGGGAGGGGCGGCTGTACATGGATGATACACATGAAGGAGGGGCTACACATGGAATGGGCGGGGCAGAAGTATATGGATGATACACATGGAGGAGGGGCTGCATATGGAATGGGCGGGGCATTGCAACACCAGAAAGGGGGATCACCACATACTTTACCTAGGGGCACAAAATGTATGAATCCAGCCTTGTTCTCGGCACTACTGCAGTGTAACCGCAAACAGGAAATGTCAATTGCAATGACAAATGCGGTAAGTGGAAACCAGGCCCTAAGGGTTCGTTCACACTTAAAAAGCTCACATTGCGCGTATGATTTTACCGCAATTAGCCACACTTACATTGCCTAGGGCCTGATAGATGTTCTTTGTTCCGGCCTGTACCTTTTACAAGTACTCTTACCAAGGACTAGTTTTAGCCTATGACTAAAGGGAATAAATATAGTAGTCTACATATCCTTCTCACTTCAGTTGTCTTTTAAAATTCCTAAGCGTGGGCAGTTAAGAGACAAATTTCATGTTACATACTTTCAATCAACAAGATTGTAATATGCAAATTAGAGGAGTCGGAGTCGGTGGATTTTTATACCGACTCCACAGCCCTGGTTACCAGGCAGCAGTAAGCAGTTACCAGGCAGCAGTAAGCAGTTACCAGGCAGCAGTAAGCAGTTACCAGGCAGCAGCAAGCAGTTACCAGGCAGCAGCAAGCAGTTACCAGGCAGCAGCAAGCAGTTACCAGGCAGCAGCAAGCAGTTACCAGGCAGCAGTAAGCAGTTACCAGGCAGCAGTAAGCAGTTACCAGGCAGCAGTAAGCAGTCAGCAGGCAGCAGCGAGCAGTCACCAGGCAGCAGCGAGCAGTCACCAGGCAGCAGCGAGCAGTCACCAGGCAGCAGTTACCAGGCAGCAGCGAGCAGTTACCAGGCAGCAGCGAGCAGTTACCAGGCAGAAGCGAGCAGTCACCAGGCAGCAGGGAGCAGTCACCAGGCAGCAGGGAGCAGTCACCAGGCAGCAGGGAGCAGTCACCAGGCAGCAGGGAGCAGTCACCAGGCAGCAGGGAGCAGTTACCAGGTAGCAGCGAGCAGTTACCAGGCAGCAGCGAGCAGTCACCAGGCAGCAGTGAGCAGTTACCAGGCAGCAGTGAGCAGTTACCAGGCAGAAGCGAGCAGTCACCAGGCAGCAGGGAGCAGTCACCAGGCAGCAGGGAGCAGTCACCAGGCAGCAGGGAGCAGTCACCAGGCAGCAGGGAGCAGTCACCAGGCAGCAGGGAGCAGTTACCAGGTAGCAGCGAGCAGTTACCAGGCAGCAGCGAGCAGTCACCAGGCAGCAGTGAGCAGTTACCAGGCAGCAGTGAGCAGTTGTGAGAGTTTGAGGGGCATTTCACTGCTCATCAACAGTCCGTGGAAAAGAGGTGTAAAGAGCAAAGTGTTACATCAAATAAAAGGAGTCACAACCCTGAAGCAAGCATGTGGCTAATCCAGTCCGACTTTATGCCTGGAACACACCATGCAATTTCCCGTCAGATCAACGAGTCAATCAATTTCTGTCAAGTCCAATCAGGTTTCCGATTGATTTCCGATTGTTGTCTGATGATCGATTCCACACGTCGAGCTGACAGTAAATTGTATGGTGAGTACCAGGCATTAGTCAGAGCACCGGATCTGCATGTTCCATGTCTATGGCTAAACGTATTAAAGACGGAGGATCAGCAGGACAGCCAGGCAATCTGCATTATTTAAAAGGAAATACATATGGAAGCCCCCATATCACGCTCACCTCAGGTTCCCATTAAGGCATCACTGTCACAAAAAACCTTTATGTTTAAAGGCTTATACAGACCATGCAATTGTTACTTTAGAATCTATGTGAGCAATTGTTTCAATCGATATTATTTATATAGCACCGACATCTTCCCCAGCGCTTTACAGAGTATATACAGAGTGTATGTATGTATATATATTATATATATCCTTGTCACGAACTGTCCCTCAGAGGGGCTCACAATCTAGTCCCTACCATAGTCATATGTCCATGTATGTATCGTGTAGTGTACGTATCGCAGTCTAGGGCCAATTTTAGGGGGAAGCAAATTAGCTTATCTCAGTGTTCTCCCCAGGCTCTTTTAGCCGGGTGCTCCACCCGGCTAGTTTTGATGAGCACCCGGCTGTCATCGGCTCTCCTTCTCCTATGCTATAAGCAGAGTTGCACACAGAAGCACCAGTCCTGCATTCTCTCATATTGCCCCACCCGGCTACTTTTTCATGCCATCCGGCTACTTTTTCATGCCACCCGGCTGGAAAAAAATTCTGGGGAGAACACTGTTATCTGTATGTTTTGGGATGTGGGAGGAAACCATAGTGCCCGGAGAAAACCCATACAGACAGACATAAGGAGAACATACAAACTCCTCGCAGACATTAACCTGGTTAAGATTAGAACCAGGGGACCCAGCGCTGCAAGGTGAGAGCGCTAACCACTGCGCCCCCGTGCTGCAGATCTGACACTGATCAGATATAGAAGAAAGCTAGCGTACACGTGTTTCCGATCACATTTCTGCTCATTTTTCCGATTGGCTATCGATCAAAAATTGATCAAAAGGACATACACACAAAATGATAGCCAGTATTTTCGAACGATATAGCCAAAAACGAACAATATTTTCCAGCCTATCCTATCTGTTGATTGTGCAGTCTGCTGATTGCCAGCGGCCGATTCCAGCTCAAAATTACTCTTGTTTTCGATGAAGATCGATTGTGAGCTAGAAAATGTCACTAGCAATCGGCAGGCTATACAGTTTTGTTACCCAATCTGATCGTTTTCTCGATTGGAAGTAGAATCTGAAGTAAAAATTGTATGGTGTGCACCCACCATAAACCATATGCGTATTCTTATAGATAAAGTAAAATGCACTGTCAATTACTTATTTCCCATGTAGCTACCACTTACTGTAGATATTACTGATCTGACAGATCTTGGAGTAGTCCATTTTCTTATGGGGGGGTCTCTAATATTCCTTTTTACTGCTATTTATTCCATGCTTCCTGCAGCTGGATAAATGCCAAGCGAGTGCCAGGTCCGGAATAAAGCAGTGGTGGTGGCAGACAGTCGCGGTTAGCGCCTGTCCTTGCCATCCTGCGAATGAGAGAAGTGCTCAATACTATTGGTACTGTCGGTACTTGCATTGGCCTGAGGAAGCGGGCTCAGACCCGTGAAATGCGTTGTGCATAATAAATCTTTTTGTCTTATTCAGTTGTCATCATTGAGGGAAGCTACCTAATTTTTTAAGTTTTGTTTGATTTTATCTAATTTTATCCTTACCTGGGCGCCTCTTTACCCTTATTGTGTGCATTACACCCCCCCATCCCATCAAGGTTGGAGGGGATGTTTCTGTGGTCACATGTTGGATGCCCAGTTGTTATTTATCTAAGAAAGCTACCGAATCCAGTCCCGTTGGGACACCCCGAGTGGAGTCGAGTTCATTGTCTACACCTGCAGTGTTCTCCCCAGAAATTTTTTCAGCTGGGTGGCATGAAAAAGTAGCCGGGTGGGGCGACATGAGAGAATGCAGGGCTGGTTCTTCTGTGAGCAACTCTGCTTATAGGATAGTAGGAGGCGAGCCGATGACAGCCGGGTGCTCACCATAACTAGTTGGGCGGAGCACCCGGATAAGATAGCCTGGGGAGAACACAGACCTGCCTTTAGTGGTTGGATGCCCCATTGCAATCTACCTTTGTGGGTAGCCCTTTTGCCTTCTATATACAGTACCACCCATTGACTACTAACGTGCGGCGCTATTTGAGCTCCTGTTGTCTCTGTGTCTTTTTTTTCTCGGGTGTCAGGGCTTGTTCACACTAAGAGCGCTTTCACTCTTTTTTTTAGTGCTGGCGATTTTGAAAATGTCCTTAAAAAAAGCGCTAGTGCAATGTGAGTGTTCTCGCATAAGCGATGAGCTTTCTATCCAATCGCAAACGCTCCTGCACCATTCTCTGAGCGTTTGCGATTCAATAAAAAGTATAGGGAATTAGAAAAGTGCTTGAAAAAGCGCTTTGAATTGCGATTTCCTGAGTGCTTTCATGAATAAATACATTGTATTAATTCATTTTCGGATCAAAGAGTTCACTTCCTGACTGACGTCAGGAACATTAGGAGCAGAGACATGAGTCTAATATTGTTTCCAGTACAGGAAGTGTTAAGAAACTCCAGTTGTTATCGATGCAAAAGAGCCATTGAGCTCCATGACTTTCAAAGTCACAGAGAGCTCTGTCTTCTGAAGCTTGTTATCGCAACTGTCAGACACTGTATTTTCTTTTACTCTCCAGAGGACAGGTCAATAGTTCACTGGCCTGCTCTGTAAAATCATGTAGAATGCTGAGTAGTGTGTAAACTGCAAATATTAGAGAATGCAATGTTATAAAAACACTCTATAACTGAAAATAAAAATATGAGAATATTTTCTTTGCTACTAATGTTCTAGTATTTATCCACACTACAACCAATTCATTATATCATAATTTTTTTCCGCTTCAGTGTCTCTTTAAAGAGAACCTGTACTGAGTAAAAATATTTAAAATAAACACATAAGGTAACTTCAAATGAACATTACATAGTTACCTTGCCATCAGTTCCTCTCAGAAGCTCACCATTTTCTTCTGACAATAATCCCTTCCAGTTCTGACAATATTTTGTCAGATCTGAAATATATCAGTTGCTGTCAGTAAAATATCAGTTGCTGTCAGTTATAGCTGAGGGGAAAACTGATGTGGCAGGTAATGTCCATGTTTCCCTATGGCTCAAGTGGGCGATGTTACAGTTTAACTGTGTGCTGACAAGAAAGCGGTTATGGGTAATGGCCATTTTCAAAATGGAGGATGGAAAATTGCCTTGATCACAGTGGACAAATAGGACGCGGGACAGGAGAAAGACACTGAGGAGTAGACTACATGGAAGGTAAGTATGACTTGTGTATGCTTATTTTGACTTTTAATTTTCAGTTCAGGTTTTCTTTAAGACACCCCACTCTTCTACATCCTGTGATGAGCTGCAATAAGACTAGCACTGAAATATCTATATTGCATCTTGCTGCATTAGTTATAGGTATAGAGATATCACTGAGATAACACGCCACACTGGCTGCCATATGCTGTGCGACATAAAATAAACCTGCATATTGCATTATGAGCAAGCACCAGTAAAGCCACCATTACCACCCATGGGGAAGTACAGCCAGAAGATAGCATGACTATAATATGCTGGCCCTGGAGCTACGCACAGAATTACACACTACACATAAAGCATTATCCCAGCGCGTTATGGGCGGGAATCATATTTCCCTGCATATTTAAAAGATGCTTTAAAGGCAGCAGATTCCAGTTTAACATAGACTATTGATACTGCTGCCTGAATTATAGCAAGTATAAATTTGGATTTAAAGAGAACCCGAGGTGTGTTTAAAGAATGTTATCTGCATACAGAGGCTGGATCTGCCTATACAGCCCAGCCTCTGTTGCTATCCCAAACCCCCCTAAGGTCCCCCTGCACTCTGCAATCCCTCATAAATCACAGCCGTGCTGTTAGGCTGTGTTTACATCTGTAGTGTCAGTCTCGGCTGCTCCCCAGCCTCCTGCATAGCTCCGGTCCCTGCCCCCGTCCCTTCCCTCCAATCAGCAGGGAGGGATGCAGGCGGGGACTGGAGTTCTGCAGGAGGCGGGGAGAACAGCAGACTGACACTATAGAGATAAACACAGCCAGCTCTGACAAGCTGTTTGTCAGCAGCGTGGCTGTGATTTATGAGGGATTGTAGAGTGCAGGGGGACCTTAGTGGGGTTTGGGATAGCAACAGAGGCTGGGCTATATAGGCAGATCCAGCCTCTGTATGCAGATAATATTCTTCAAACCCACCTCGGGTTCTCTTTAAAGAGGCCCTGTAGTGACATATAGTGGAATGCAGTAAGCTAGTCAGGATATCCACTTTCATTGTAATTATCTTGGTTTCAGCATCAGAAACACTTCATATAGCTGTCAGTGTTGCCAACTCATCCCTTTAATTACTGACACATATGAATTATACAGGTTTTGTGGCTAGGTAGATGCAGTTAAGGCACTGATTATGTGCAAATAGTCCCAGAACCTGTATAACTTAAGCCTTGTCTACACGGTGGGAGATGTGGCGGCGATGTTCCTTATCAATCGAGCCGCTTATGCGGCTCAATTGATAAGTTCCGACAGGTCCGATCTGTGAGACGCCGATTCCCTGCTCGTTCCCTCGAGAGGACAATGGCAGGGAATCAAGCGGAAGATAAGCGGCGCCGGGCGGGTACGAGCGGGGGATCGAATACGACGCACGCGCGCCGAGCGGGGACGCGCGGGGATGCTAATCGAGCCGCCGGATCGCCTCCACATATCCCCGTGTAGACGGGGCTTTAGATGTGTCAGTAATTAAAGGGATGAGTTGGCAACACTGTATATTGGTATGTGACCCCCGCCCTCCCATTGAAACTTATGTTAAGTACACACTTGAGATAAAAGTCTTTGGAAACTGAAAGATCACAGACCAATTTTACCCCCTTCCATGTAGTATGAGAGCCATACTCTACACAGTCTATTCTATGGAGCTGAACTCCCCATCAGATAAAATCTTTGCAAGATGCTGCACACAAACATGCTGTACACATTCAAAAGATCAGTATCTGCAAAAGATCCGTTCCTGCACATCCTAACATCACAAAGTGGGAGGGGTTTCACCACAATATCAGCCATACAGAACCCTCTGATGATCCGTTTGTGAAAAGGAATAGATTTATCATGGGAAAGGGGGTATCAGCTACTGATTGGGATGGAGTTCAGTTCTGGGTCACGGTCTCTCTTTAAAGGGGCCCATACACCCAGCCGATTTTCTGGCCGACCGATCGAACCCGATCGATCGATTGATCGTTTGCAAATCGGTTGGCCAATCGACCGATCGATGGCCGATTTTGATTGATTTCGATGGATTTCCATCGAACTGGCAGGGTGGAAAATTTAGGTCGATCTGATGAGATTGCTTATCAGTTTGCATTGGCCTTAAAGGAAATCTGATGGCAAAAAAATGCCATCAGATCGAATTTCAATAGATTTCAAACTGAAATCTATTGGAATTCTATCCTGGTAAAAAATGTTCTAAAAACGCATCAGATAGATCATCAGATGCATTTCTTATCTATCTGCTGCCAATCTGACGAGAGTATGGGCACCTTTAGTGTGAGAGGATTGGCACCACCCAGTAAACAAATGTTTCTTTTAACATCATTACAATCCATTACGGTGGTACAACAACACATTTCCAGGCAAAGTATCCGGTTCTGCCGTTGATTAGACATTGTCCCCCTGGAAGTCTCCGCTTTCGGCACAGACCCATCATCAGAGCATACATGGCAGGCTTTGGCTGCATTGCCGTTCCTCAAGCTGCTCTGCTGTAAAAGGCAAATCTTGGCAACAAATTCGGGCCCAAAAAACACATCAGGGGGGCCGGAATGGTTAAATCCGAATAGGAGGCGTGGCACGAGTTCAATGCGCAGAAATGAGCAGCTTGCCTCTCCGCACCCCAGAAATGGCTCGCCAATCCTTCTCACGCTGTGCCAGAATTCTGCTAAACTCTTCAGAAAACACCACTGACGGGAATTCATGAGATGTGATCGCTTTACCAGCCCTGCACACCCGTCACATAGCGACTTCACCATCCTGTCCTGCTAACGCTACTGCTTCATGGGAAAACATTCATAAACGTCTCATTCTACTCAGAACCCCCTGTGCACTCCATGTGACGCGACACGATAAAGAGTACCTGTTACTACTACAAACATGGGTCCATAGGGCATAATCTGCAAATACTGCAGTCACCATATAAATCATACATGTCAAACTCTGGACCGTGGGCTAAATCTGGCCCTCAGAGCTATCAAATTTGGCCCCCAAGTCGTTTCCCCACTATGGGCTCTATTCACAATGAGGCATGCGGTACAGGATTTTTTTTACCGCAAAATTACCGCCAGCGGTAATCTCCGCATTTTTTCCACATTCACTAAAATGTTCCGCATGCGGTAAAAAAAAGTGCGGAAACAGCCATTAAACTTGCTGTAAAAATGCAGTAAAAAGGTTGCATGAAAAATTGTTCATAAAAAATGTCGAAGTCCAGCAAGCACAGCACTTAAAGGGAAGGTTCAGGGAAACCTTTAAAAAAATAAAAATCCATATCCACTTACCTGGGGCTTCCTCCAGCCCGTGGCAGGCAGGAGGTGCCCTCGCCGCCGCTCCAGAGGCTTCCGGTCGTCTTCGGTGGCCGCCCCGACCTGGCCAGGCCGGCTGCCAGGTCGGGCTCTTCTGCGCTCCAAGGACGGGCTCTTCTGCGTCCCACGCGGGCGCGCTGACGTCATCGGACGTCCTCCGGGCTTTACTGCGCAGGCGCAGAACTACTGCGCCTGCGCAGTACAGCCCGGAGGACGTCCGATGACGTCAGCGCGCCCGCGTTGGACGCAGAAGAGCCCAACCTGGCAGCCGGCCTGGCCAGGTCGGGGCGGCCACCGAAGACAACCGGAAGCCTCTGGAGCGGCGGCGAGGGCACCTCCTGCCTGCCACGGGCTGGAGGAAGCCCCAGGTAAGTGGATATGGATTTTTATTTTTTTAAAGGTTTCCCTGAACCTTCCCTTTAAGCCTCCAGACTTCATTTAACCACCCTGGCGTTCTGATTAAATCGCCAGGGTGGCTGCGGGAGGGTTTTTTTTAAATAAAAAAAAAACTATTTCATGCAGCCAACTGAAAGTTGGCTGCATGAAAGCCCACTAGAGGGCGCTCCGGAGGCGATCTTCCGATCGCCTCCGGCGCCCAGAATAAACAAGGAAGGCCGCAATGAGCGGCCTTCCTTGTTTTGCTTATATCGTCGCCATAGCGACGAGCGGAGTGACGTCATCGACGTCAGCCGACGTCCTGACGTCAGCCGCCTCCGATCCAGCCCTTAGCGCTGGCCGGAACTTTTTGTTCCGGCTGCGCAGGGCTCGGGCGGCTGGGGGACCCTCTTTCGCCGCTACTCGCGGCGGATCGCCGCAGAGCGGCGGCGATCAGGCAGCACACGCGGCTGGCAAAGTGCCGGCTGCGTGTGCTGCTTTTTATTTGATGTAAATCGGCCCAGCAGGGCCTGAGCGGCAGCCTCCGGCGGTGTTGGACGAGCTGAGCTCGTCCAGACCGCTCAGGTGGTTAAACCAATAGGAAGCGAAATATATCACCTACTACTTGTAGGTGATAAAAAAAAAAAAAAAAAATCGGTACTTAACGCAGAAATAATGCGTCTTCTTTTTTTTGAAAATTTGGATTTTTCGCGCAACATACCGACTTTTGCGTACATTTTTTCCGCATTACTACTGAACATTTACCGTACTTTTTCCGCATGCGGAAAATTTTGTGAATGTCAACATGGCGTTGTTTTGGTCGCAAATTTCCCGCAAGTACTTTATCGCATGCGGTAAGTCATTGTGAGTAGAGGCCTTTGTGTTATGTTTGGCCCACTTTGGGCTCTATTCATAAAACATTTGTGACGAAAAAACTCCTGGAGGGAAAATACCGCATCGGTATTTTAGACTTCTGGGTGGTAATTCATAAAAATACTGGCAGCTGCGATGCAAGTGCGGAGATCTCCCGCTGAAAGCTGGCGGTAAGCTGTCAAAAGGCATGCGGAAACACTTAAGGCGGCAGAGTCCCTCCGTGCACTGCTCTCTCTGGGAGGTCTGTCCCATTCACTTGTATGTAATCCGCAAAATCAGAGGAAGCGGTATTTCCCGTCCACATACCGCTTCCTCTAAACTTTATGAATGGCCATTTTGTTACTTTTTTTTAGATAAATCTAGAAAAACACTGGAGAAGGCGGAAATTTCTCGCTCTGCTGGGGGATTGTAGATTTTCATGCGGGAACAGCTTTTATGAATGCCCACTTTGCTAAATGGACGGGAAAATCCGCTGTTTTGAGCGGAAAACTTGCGGTAACCTTTTATGAATAGAGCCCTTTATATTGGAGGTGAAGCCCTAGAGCAGTGTTTCTCAAACCTGTCCTTGTGACTCTCCAACGGTACATGTTTTGCAGGCAACCTCCTTTATGCACAGGTGGGGTAATTAGTGTCTCAGCTACATGGAATCCACCTGGCTGAGAAACTAATTATCCCACCTGTGCATAGGTGAGGCTGCCTGTCAAACATGCACCATTGGGGAGTCACAAGGACAGGTTTGAGAAACACTGCCCTAGATCATAAAGGAAGCAATATGGGGAAGGGAGGGGGAAGCATTAGACACCAGGGAACTGTATAGATGAGGGAGGAGGGAATACTAGACTCCACGGAATTGTATAGGGGAGAAAGGGGGGCCACTAGACACCAAGGAAATGTGGGAGGAAGGAAGGGAGGGAGGGGGGCCACTAGACACCAGGGAACTGTATAGGTGAGGGAGGAGGGATACTAGACACCAAGGAAATGTATAAAGGAGGGAGGGGGGCCACTAGACACCAGGGAAGTGTATAGGGGAGGGGGTCAATAGAAATCAAGGAACTATAGGGGCTTGTTCACACTAAGCGCGTTTTCGCCTTTATTTAAGCGCCGGCGATTTTCAAAGTCGCCCTAAAAGCGTTTTTGCAATGATTCCCTATGAGAGTGTTTACATCTGAGCAGTTCGATTCCGATCCATTCAGCAAAGCTCTCCCTGTACCATTTTTTGTGGCGATTTGCCTCAATTGAAGGTAAAGGGAAATCGCAAAATGCTTGAAAAAGCGCTTTGTATTGCGATTTCCCAAGCGCTTTTAAGAATAAATATATTGTATTTATTCATTTCCGGGTCAAAGAGTTCACTTCCTGGCGTCAGGAAGTGAAAAAACGCAATCGCTCTGCAAAAAAAGCGCTTACAGAAGCACTTTACAAAAAATTGTACCGTGCAGGGAAGCTCTCACAAAATCGCAAAACGCTGGCGTCAGCGATTTTAGGTGTGATCAAAGCCAGAGGGAGGGAGGTAGCCAGTAAAACATTGCGTTTGGCCTGTGACTTGGTCCCACAATTTCTGACCACTTTGTATTTAAGTTTGACACCCCAGATAAAAAAAGGATCATTTCTCATCCTTCTGAAATCACTTTCTGCAAACATTTATAAAATTCTTATATTTCCAACTATGCAATAGCTACTGTATTCAATTCTGTAACATATCGAGAAAAGCACGCCAATCACACATCGATTTTCTTCCCCGTCCATTCTTGGTAGACTGTATTGTAATTTCAATCGATTTTTACAGAGAAACAATCTAAATTATTGATCAGCCTAGACTGGAAATCTCAATCGATATTGGGCGGGGGCGCGGGGAGCAGAGGAGGACGGTAGATCAACGGACTATAGCACTGACCTATTGATAAATGACGAAATCTCCCCAAAATCTATGGGCACTGTGGAGAAGGATTGGTCTGATCAGATTCTGATCAGAGAGCGATTGATCTGTTTGCCAAATTGGGTGGCCATCTATGCGTGTATAGCCACCTTAACAGAAGCGACGTTCTGAACGATTTTTCACTCACATATCTGTCAAAATCCAATCTGATATCAAGTGATACAAAACAATAATGCGTCCAATATTTTCCGATCGATTTTCGATCAGGGAAAGATCGGTTGTTTCCCTGGATTCTGCATACATCTCATTGTCTGAGCCTAGATTTAGCTCTTATGTGAGTCCTCCATGCCTGAGCTCCGGTTCACACCGCAAAATGCAATCGCAATCCGCATGGCGATTGCGATATTGCAATGTGATTTTCAGATTGTTGAAGGAATGTGCGTTTTTGCTGAATCGCTCCCAAAAAAAAAAATGCTATGTGCAGCACAATTGTGATTACAACTGATCAGAGGGGTATTGATCTGTTCACAACATTGGGTGGCAATCTTTATGTGAACAGCGACTTTAACATCAGCAACATTTCCGATCTTCAAGTGGTACAAAGCGATAACATGTCTGATATTCTCCAATTGATTTTTAATCACGGAGAGATCAGTTCCTTCCCGGATTCTCATTGTGTGTGCCTATATTTCCCTTTTATGGGGGTCCTCCCAGCCTAAAGCCTGGTACACACTCTCAATTGTGATTGGCCAATCACTGACCCGTTTTACCACTTCCATGTAGTATAAGGGTTTACCTATTCAGGGCTCGTTTCCACTATCGCGAATCCGCATGCGTCCAACGCATGCGGATTCGCACATGGTATGCAAGTGGATGGGCCTGTTTCCACTGTTGCGTTGGTGATGTGCTTTTTTTTTTTAGCGGTGAAAAAACGCACAAAAGAGCCAACGATTTCGCCTGAGAGTGGAATGCATGCGAATCGCATGCAATGTATTTAATAGGGAAATCGCATGCATTTTCCCCATGCGTTTTTTGCCCCGAATTCGCATAGGTACGATGTAAATTCACACAGGCAGTGACATGGTTAAAATCGCATATACCCTCACCTATGCGAATTTGCATGCGAATTCGCGGCAAAAAACGCATGGGGAATCGCATCCGCATGCTATTTTATCAGCGATGGAATCCAGGTGATTCCGCACCGCAACAGTGGAAACGAGCCCTCAATCTGCTGTCCCTCATACTACATAGTGGTAAAATTGGTCACTGGCCAATCATAATTCAAAGTGTGTATCGGGCTTTAAAGTGTAACTGTCGGGCATAAAATCAAAAATCAATTCTTTATTTTTATCTGGTAAACAAGTAATAAAGATGCTAATCAGGCAATCCAAAAGTTAAAATCTCTTTTACTTTTCTTGTTTGTAAATGATCATTCCCCAGTTTACTTGATTCTTATTTGGTACGTTGCCGCACAAAGGAAGTTGCAGGGCATGCTGGGTTGTCTTTTTTTTTTTGCTTCTTTATTTCCCCTCAGACTTAACTAATGTACAGAAGCAAAAAAGGACAACCCAGCATGCCCTGCAACTTCCTTCCTGCGGCAACGTACCAAATAAGAGTCAGGTAAACTGGGGAATGATCATTTATAAACAAGAAAAGTAATAGTGATTTTAACTTTTGGATTGCCTGATTAGAAACCTTATTACTTGTTTACCAGATAAAAATAAAGAATTTATTTTTTATTTTTTGCCCGACAGTTACACCTTAAGCTAAATACTCACCACACGGTGGGAGATGGATTGAGTGACGTCCCCCTAACGATGAGTGTTCCCCGATCCACCAATGGGAAGTCAAGCAATCGCGGTACTTTGAGCAGTCGTCCAGGATCTTAAAGATCTACTGTGATGGTTGTTGTCGCCACGCATGGATAAACATTGCGTGATCGTGCACCTACATCCACATCGCAAGATCATGGAAACGATCGCTTGTGCTCAAAAAAATCAATCATCAGAAAAACCGTTGGAAAAATCGCGTAGTACGTACGGGGCTTAAGACAGGATGGAAGCAAGAGGACAAACAGTCCTTCCATACTAGGAAAACGTCCTTGTCAGATCAATCCCAGAGCGTAGAGTCAAGTTATTACGGCATATTCGCGTACGGTCCCTGTTTAAAAAATAATGCCTTAATGTACATGACCATTAAATGTTAACGGCTGAACTGGTCGCCGGAGACCAACTCCTTACTGACATAAATCAATGTATAGAAAATGAGGCAAATGAACAGAGGCGGGCGATCAATAGCAGGCAATTCTATGGGGTTTGTATGACTGCAAAATCGCTCAGGAGTTAAAGCAGACCAGAACTCAGAACGTCCTCTCTGCTCTAGAAGACAAGCAACAGCATAATAACCTTTACAGGAAAACATTTCTTTGTTACAGCTGATACGAATCCTGCACTAAATCTGCAGCATGTCTACTTCCTGCTTTCATGGTAGCAGACTAGGGTTACAGATTAGCAGTGTTTACAAATTAGCTGCTCTGCCGTGGCAAAGTAGATTCCTGAGCTGAGATCAAATTACGATGGTGATTAGACACAAATGAGGGGTAATCAGACTAAACTCTCTAAATACATACAGGCGGGTCGTAACTAGAAATCAGTGGGCCACCCTGCGAAACTCTGGATGGAGCGCCCCTCCCTGCCGCTGTGTGCCCACTGCCCCGCCCTCCTGCCGCTAAGAACGGCCCTGAGCGGACCCCCAACCAAGCTTCAACCCCCACGTCTGCATCCCTTGCAGCAGCTATTGTTACGCTTCTGCAAACAGGCAGGGCCGGGCCGAGGCAAGATAGGCTCCAGCCTTAGAACGCAGGGTAGGAGGGGGCGCAGGGCCGGGCCGAGGCAAGATAGGCTCCAGCCTCAGGGCGCAGTGTAGGAGGGGGCGCACAACTCACTCAGCTATCATACCCCTATTGTGTTTGAAGCTGAAAGAAATAAAAGGGGATACATGGCAGTGACTGCAAGCCAGATAACTGGAGATTAAGGTGTTGGGGGCCCTGGGGCGCCTCTTAGTCTAATAGCAATCAGTGTGTGACGGCTGTGGTAGGAGGGATGGAGGAGGGGCCTCTTAGTGTAATAGCAATCAGTGTGTGACGGCTGGGGTGGGAGGGATGGAGGAGGGGCCTCTTAGTGTAATAGCAATCAGTGTGTGACGGCTGGGGTGGGAGGGATGGAGGGGCCTCTTAGTGTAATAGCAATCAGTGTGTGACGGCTGGGGTGGGAGGGATGGAGGAGGGGCCTCTTAGTGTAATTGCAATCAGTGTGTGACGGCTGGGGTGGGAGGGATGGAGGGGCGCACTGTGGTGTCTCAGCCTTGGCTGCTGGAGGACCTTGTCCCAGCTCTGCATACAGGGTGGATTTCTCTATGTTTCCCTTCCGTCCTGTGTAAGAGTTCAGGTCTACTTTAAATATCATTCATGTAGATGAGCCCTCCCTCACACTCCTCCGATAGAGGGGCTTTGGCACAGACATTCTGGTGACGGGGGGACCAGCAGACAACAAGTCCTGCACTCAGGTGAACCCACATGGTTAGATCTGAAAGCACTTCATGAGTCTGTAGAATAAGCCAGCCCTGCGATTGGCTGGGGCCAGTCATGTGACAGGCTGATAGGCTATGCAATGTATGCAGTTTTCACACACAGTGGCCACACATCCTGGCAGAGTTGCTGCAGTCACAGCGATGAGTACAGACAGATATAGTATTATTGACCACGCTTGTCTCAGCTCAGCAGCAGCCAGCAGACGATGAGCGCTGAGCTCTCGCTCCAGGTTCTGCATCAGCAGAGATGCGTCTGACAGCTCCCTGCTCCAGAGCCAGAGAGACACGACTGCTAGCAAAGCAATGTAATCACCTGCTACAGTCTGTGACAAGGGTACCCTGCCTGAGGGGGCCGTGTCTGCAGTATGCACCAGGGGGAACGTTCATTACTCAGCGACGGAGCACGAGATCCTCACCCATACTGACACATAATGGCTATCATGCCTGTGTCTCCCAGCGTTTCCATTCCTAGAGATCACCACCACTGCTAGAGACCCCTTACCGTCACTGCTGGAGACCTTACTGCTCGAGACCTCCCATCATCACCACTGCTAGAGACCCCTTACCGTCACTGCTGGAGACCTTACTGCTCAAAACCTCCCATCATCACCACTGCTAGAGAACCTCATCACCACTACTAGAGATCCCCCATCACCATTGCTAGAGACCTCCCATCATCATCAGTGATAGAGACCTTCATCACCACTGCTAGATACTTCCCATCATTACCAATGCAAGAGGCCCTCATCATCACCAGTGATAGAGACCTTCATCGCACTGCTAGAGACCTCCCATCATCACCACTGCTAGAGACCGCCTATCATCACCACTGCTAGAGACCTCCTATCATCACCACTGCTAGAGACCTCCCATCATCATCACTGCTAGAGACCTCCCATCATCATCACTGCTAGAGACCTCACATCATCACCAGTGCTAGAGACCTTCATCACCACTGCTAGAGTGATTACCATCATCACTACTGTTAGAGACCTCTCATCATCACCAATGCTAGAGACCTCCCATCATCGCTACTGCTAGAGACCCTCATCATCTCCAGTGCTAGTGACCTCCCAGCACTGCTAGAGACCATCATCATCACTACAGCTAGAGACCTCCCATCATCATCATCACCACTGCTAGAGACCTCCCATCATCATCATCATCACCACTGCTAGAGACCTCCCATCATCACCACTGTTAGGGACCTCCCATCATCACCACTGCTAGAGCGATCACCATCATCACTACAGCTAGAGACCTCTCATCATCACTGCTACTGGAGACCTCAAATCATTACCACTGCTAGAGAGATCTTCACCACTGCTAGAAACCCTCATCATCACCACTGCTAGAGATCCTCATCATCACCACTGCTACAGACTCTCATCATCATCACTACTGCTAGAGACCTTCCATCATCACCACTGCTAGAGACCCTCATCATCACCACTGCTACAGACTCTCATCATCATCACCACTGCTAGAGACCCTCATCATCACCACTGCTAGAGACCCTCATCATCACCACTGCTACAGACTCTCATCATCATCACTACTGCTAGAGACCCTCATCATCACCACTGCTACAGACTCTCATCATCATCACCACTGCTTGGGACCCTCATAATCACCACTGCTACAGACTCTCATCATCATCACCACTGCTAGAGACCCTCATCATCACCACTGCTAGAGACACTCATCATCACCACTGCTACAGACTCTCATCATCATCACCACTGCTAGAGACCCTCATCATCACCACTGCTAGAGACCCTCATCATCACCACTGCTACAGACTCTCATCATCATCACTACTGCTAGAGACCTTCCATCATCACCACTGCTAGAGACCCTCATCATCACCACTACTACAGACTCTCATCATCATCACCACTGCTAGAGACCCTCATCATCACCACTGCTACAGACTCTCATCATCATCATCACCACTGCTAGAGACCCTCATCATCACCACTGCTAGAGACCCTCATCATCACCACTGCTACAGACTCTCATCATCATCACCACTGCTAGAGACCCTCATCATCACCACTGCTAGAGACACTCATCATCACCACTTCTACAGACTCTCATCATCATCACCACTGCTAGAGACCCTCATCATCACCACTGCTAGAGACCCTCATCATCACCACTACTACAGACTCTCATCATCATCACCACTGCTAGAGACCCTCATCATCACCACTGCTACAGACTCTCATCATCATCACTACTGCTAGAGCGATCACCATCATCACTACTGTTAGAGACCTCTCATCATCACTGCTACTGGAGACCTCAAATCATTACCACTGCTAGAGAGATCTTCACCACTGCTAGAAACCCTCATCATCACCACTGCTACAGACCCTCATCATCATCACTACTGCTAAAGAGATCACCATCATCATCACTACTGCTAGAGACCTTCCATCATCACCACTGCTACAGACCCTCATCATCATGACTACTGCTAGAGAGATCACCTTCATTACTACTGCTACAGACCCTCATCATCATCACCACTGCTACAGACCCTCATCATCATCACCATTGCTACAGACCCTCATCATCACTACTGCTAGAGAGATCACCATCATCACTACTACTAGAGACCTTCCATCATCACTACTGCTACAGACCCTCATCATCATCACTACAGCTAGAGAGATCACCATCATCATCACTACTGCTAGAGATCACCTTAATTACTACTGCTACAGACCCTCATCATCATCACCACTGCTACAGACCCTCATCATCACTACTGCTAGAGAGATCACCATCATCACTACTGCTAGAGACCTTCCATCATCACTACTGCTACAGACCCTCATCATCATCACTACTGCTAGAGAGATCACCATCATCATCACTACTGCTAGAGACCTCTCATCATCATCACTACTGCTAGAGACCTCTCATCATCACCACTGCTAGAGACCTTCCATCATCACCACTGCTACAGACCCTCATCATCACTACTGCTAGAGACCTCTCATCATCACCACTCACTGCTGGAGAGATCATCATCACCACTGCTATAGACCCTCATCATCATCATTACTGCTAGAGAGATCATCTTCATTACTACTGCTAGAGACCTTCCATCATCACCAGTGCTAGAGAGATCACCATCATCACTACTGCTAGAGACCTCTCATCATCACCAATGCTAGAGACCTCCCATCATCACCACTGCCAGAGACCTCCCCATTATCATCACTGCTAGAGACCTCTTATTACCTCTACTGAAATCATCACCACTGCTTGAGATCACCACCATTCCACTTCTGGAGATCCTTAGTCATCACTACTGCCAGAGAATCCCCATTATCTCCTGTATTAGAGATCCCTCATCATTGCCACGTCATCATCATCGCTACAGATTATTGTCACCACTGTTAGGGGTTATGTAGTAAAACAAGTACACGTGATAGATAAAGGATGTTCTGCACAAACAATTCCCAACGAACAGATGTATCATACAATGATTCTGTATGGATGGCAATGCCTCGGTTGTCTACTCCACTGTACAGACTGCAGAGAAACAGACTGGGGACATTCATGCAAAGTTCATTTCAGAAGCTGCAGATACATACATGCACCAATATTCATTTGTGATCTGGAGATCTCTGTACACATGGTCTCACATGAATGATAATTTCCCGAAACAGATCCGCGGTATCCACCAACAAAGATCATTTGTCATGCCCAAGAACCGTTGTTGGCAGTTATATCATCACATTGTAATGCTGGGAATACACGGTTCGTTTTTGCCTTCGTTTAAACCTTCGATTCGTTCGGTAAACGAATCGAGTGTTGAAAACGTATGTGAAAATAGTCATAATCTCATTATAGTTTCGATTAATAGACCCCAAAAACGAACGACTAGTGATCGAACATGTTTGATATTATCTCTCTTTATCCATCTAATCGAGCCATTGGTAGGCTTGATGGCTGTTCAGATCGATTATATATTCGTTTATGCTAGTCCGTCCCTGTAAAAAGGGATTTTCGTTTCGTTTCTTTGCAGCCTTCGATCATTGGAAAAACGAAACCATCAGAATCGGAAAAAAAAACTAAACCGTGGGTGGTGATATTAACCGTATGACCGATTATTTCGGGATCGAAAAGGACAAAAGGCACAATCGAAACGAAGGTTTAAACGAAGGCAAAAACGAACCGTGTATTCCCAGCATTAGAGTGAACAGAGGCGCCAGCAGGATAAAAGGTTCTAAAAGGCTTAAAATCCCTCAGGAGGTGGTGGTGGACTCACCTTCCCGAAGCAGACAAGATACCGTCAGTTTTATGACAACAGGTTTATTAATATACTCCAAAACAAACAGTGCAACGCGTTTCACGGGTATGTTCCCGCTTCCTCAGGCAATAAACAGATAGGAGTACACAGTATAGTCTCAAGGTCACGAATAGCGCCTCTGTCATAACATTGTTGGCTGTTTTCCAACTAATGATTGTCAGATGCCCAGTAAGGATTGTCTACTTCCAACAACTTTTGTCTGGCGTGTGTATATTATTATTATTTATTGGATTTATATAGCGCCAACATATTAGACAGTGCTGGATATTAAATACAATTCACTAAATAAAGTTCATGACAATGATAATAGTGGTGACAGACAACACAATATAGGTAATGACCAGGAAGGCTTGACGGCCAGCGGGACGGACAGTATAGTGTCCGCTCCAATGGTCCGCTCTTGCCCAGCTGGAGCCCAGGTCAGATGCGTTACCTCCATAGGCTTTATGGGGCAGAGTTATGGGGGACTGCACATAAGTGGGGCCCGCTTACCACAACGAATCCCACGGATATGTTGCAGGTTGACAAGTGTGAAGGCTCCTATTGATAAAATAGGAGCCGTTCGTTGTTAAATTTTGCGATGAGCAGAGAACGGACAATATATGTCTGTTCTCAGCTCAAGTGGGAACTAAGACACACAACATTAGGAGTTTGGTTTTCCCAGGTTTTACCCTGTATAAAGCTTTAGAGGCCTCCCGACAATCATACCCTGGTTCTTTGAGTGCCAACAACCATAAAATAAAAACCGGTAAAAAAAAAGTTAGATACATTTGTTCAACTTTTTGACGCATTCATTTTTTAATCTCGGAAGAGGTCTACAAATACAAATATTTACAAACCATTTAATTTATTGTTCCTGATACCACACACATACAGTATGTCCATATCATTACAACAAACAACTTCCATAAAGGGGTTTCCATACATATCCCCACAGGGATCTCCAGGTACAGTGATCCACGGACACTACGTCCATGCTTTGAGATATTTGATGAGAAAAGTTTCACACAACCGTAGATTAGACATTTTTACCAAGAAGGGTCAGAGATCCCCAAACATCTGGAAGCTAAAATATCTTCCATTGTCATGTCAACAATCCCCACATTAACGGTGGAGATATCACCAAAACAACTGATCTCCATGTTCCAGTGTAATCCTCTGGCCCTAGGACAGATGTCCTCACATTTCCAGAGATTTAAAAGGTCCTTGCAGGAATGTCAGAGATCTTGGAGAGATTACCCTCAGCCTGACAATCCTCAGCTTCAACACAGCGAATCATTTCATGTTAGCGCTTTCCCCACACAGTCAATGTTCCCCAGTACAGAAGATACCACCACACCATCAATGATCCCCAATACAGAAGATACCACCACACAGTCAATGATCCCCAATACAGAAGATACCACCACACAGTTAATGTTCCCCAATACAGAAGATACCACCACACAATTCATGATTCCCAGGCCAGTGCAGAAGATACCACCACACAGTCAATGATCCCCAGTACAGAAGATACCACCACACAGTCAATGTTCCCCAATACAGAAGATACCATCACACAATCAATGATCCCCAGGCCAGTGCAGAATATACCACCACACAGTCAATGTTCCCCAGTACAGAAGATACCACCACACAATTAATGATCCTCAGGCCAGTGCAGAAGATACCACCACACAGTCAATGTTCCCCAATACAGAAGATACCACCACACAGTCAATGTTCCCCAGTACAGAAGATACCACCACCCAATCAATGATCCCCAGGCCAGTGCAGAAGATACCCTCACACAGTCAATGATACCCAATACAAGATTCTAACTTTCACCCCCAGCAGTACAAAAAAGATCTCCATTTCCACCAGGAGTCAGTGATATCCCAGCAGTCAGGCAGTGATAATACAGCAGTCAGTTATCACCCAGCAGTCAGTGGTCCCCCCAGCACAGCAGCCATTGATCCCCCAGCTGTCAGTTATACCTCAGCAGTTAGTAAACCCCTACCGCCCCCCAAGACCTGCAGTCAATAATCCCCGAGCAGTTAGTGATCCCCCAGCACAGCAGCCAGTGATGCCCCTAGCACAGCAGTCAGTTATACCCCAGCAGTTAGTGATCCCCCAGCACAGCAGCCAGTGATCACCCTAGCACAGCAGCCAGTGATCACCCTAGCACAGCAGCCAGTGATCACCCTAGCAAAGCAGCCAGTTATATCCCAGCAGTTACTGATCCCCAGCACAGCAGCCAGTGATCACCCTAGCACAGCAGGCAGTTATACTCCAGCAGTTAGTAATCGCCCAGCACAGCAGCCAGTGATCACCCTAGCACAGCAGTCAGTTATACCCCAGCAGTTAGTGATCCCCCAGCACAGCAGCCAGTGATGCCCCTAGCACAGCAGCCAGTTATACCCCAGCAGTTAGTGATCCCCCAGCACAGCAGCCAGTGATCACCCTAGCACAGCAGGCAGTTATACCCCAGCAGTTAGTGATCCCCCAGCACAGCAGCCAGTGATCACCCTAGCACAGCAGGCAGTTATACCCCAGCAGTTACTGATCCCCCAGCACAGCAGCCAGTGATCACCCTAGCACAGCAGTCAGTTATAGCCCAGCAGTTACTGATCCCCCAGCACAGCAGCCAGTGATCCCCCAGCACAGCAGCAGTAAGTGATCACCCTAGCACAGCAGCCAGTTATACCCCAGCAGTTAGTGATCCCCCAGCACAGCAGCCAGTGATCACCCTAGCACAGCAGGCAGTTATACCCCAGCAGTTAGTGATCCCCCAGCACAGCAGCCAGTGATCACCCTAGCACAGCAGGCAGTTATACCCCAGCAGTTACTGATCCCCCAGCACAGCAGCCAGTGATCACCCTAGCACAGCAGTCAGTTATAGCCCAGCAGTTACTGATCCCCCAGCACAGCAGCCAGTGATCACCCAGGACAGTAGCTAGAGAACTCCCAGCTGTCAGTTATACCCCAATAGTTAGTGATCCCCCTAGCACAGCAGTCAGTTATACTCCAGCAGTTAGTAATCGCCCAGCACAGTAGCCAGTGATCCTCAGCTGTCAGTTATACCCCAGCAGCTAATGATCCCCCAGGACTGTAGCTAGTGTACTCCCAGCTGTCAGTGATACCCCAGTAGTTAGTGATCCCCCTAGCACGGCAGTCAGTTATACCCCAGCAGTTAGTAATCGCACAGCAGTCAGTGATACCCCAGTAGTTAGTGATCCCCCTAGCACAGCAGTCAGTTATAGTACCAAACCAGTAAGCATTCCCCCAGCACAGCAGCTAGTGATCCCCCCGCTGTCAGTTATACCCCAGCAGTTAGAGACCCCCCCCCCCCCCCCCAGCACATCAGTCAGTGATCCCCCAGCACAGCAGCCAGTGATCCCCCAGCACAGCAGCCAGTGATCCCCCAGCACAGCTGTCAGCGGTACAACCAGCAGTTAGTACCCTCCGCCAGCTGTCAGTGATCCCCCCAGCACAGCAGCAGGTCCCCCCAGAACAGCCGTCAGTGATCCCCCAGCAGCCCCGAAGTTCTTACTTGGTGAGCGGCGCGGTGTGTCCGGTGTGTCAGGCATCAGCACGGAGCGGCCCCCGGGCCAGCACAGCTCTCCACTCCCCGGAGCCCCTCATCCCCGATCCGTGTCACTCCCGCAGCCCCCCCATGTGTCCTCCGATCCGGGTACAGAGGGGCGTGCGACCCCCAGAATCACAGCAGCAGCAGCGGCAGCCTCTATCTCCTCCTCTGCTGGACTGCAGCCAGTCTGCTTCTACTGTACATGCCTGGCAAAGAGGACCTCCCTCCTGCCGGAGCACGCCGCCCCTCTGCATCACACACATACACTATACACACTGCATCATAAGGAACGGGGTCCTCCTCATCATATATACAGCGTGCCCGCCACTGCATAACATACATTGTATACATTGCATCACAGCCGCCTCATATACTATATACAGCATGCCCACTCTGCTTACATACACTGTACACACTGCATCATAAGGAATGGGGTCCTCATCATATATACAGAGTGCCCCCTCTGCATCACAGCACTCCTATACTAAATATACAGCATGCCCCCTTCTGCATCACAGCCAGGGCTGCCCCTCCAGTAACAGCAGCAGAGGGATCCTCCTGTACATTGCATGGCAATAATACTATATATACAGCATGTCCCCTTCTGCATCACAGCCAGGGCTGCCCCTCCAGTAACAGCAGCAGAGGGGTCCTCCTGTAAATTGCATGACAATAATACTATATGTACAGCATGCCCCCTTCTGCATCACAGCCAGGGCTGCCCCTCCAGTAACAGCAGCAGAGGGGTCCTCCTGTACATTGCATGGCAATAATACTATATATACACAGCATGTCCCCTTCTGCATCACAGCCAGGGCTGCCCCTCCAGTAGCAGCAGCAGAGGGGTCCTCCTGTAAATTGCATGACAATAATACTATATATACAGCATGCCCCCCTTTGCATCACAGCCAGGGCTGCCCCTCCAGTAACAGCAGCAGAGGGGTCCTCCTGTAAATTGCATTACAATAATACTATATATACAGCATGCCCCCTTCTGCATCACAGCCAGGGCTGCCCCTCCAGTAACAGCAGCAGAGGGATCCTCCTGTACATTGCATGGCAATAATACTATATATACACAGCATGTCCCCTTCTGCATCACAGCCAGGGCTGCCCCTCCAGTAACAGCAGCAGAGGGATCCTCCTGTACATTGCATGGCAATAATACTATATATACAGCATGTCCCCCTCTGCATCACAGCCAGGGCTGCCCCTCCAGTAACAGCAGCAAAGGGGTCCTCCTGTAAATTGCATGACAATAATACTATATGTACAGCATGCCCCCTTCTGCATCACAGCCAGGGCTGCCCCTCCAGTAACAGCAGCAAAGGGGTCCTCCTGTAAATTGCATGGCAATAATACTATATGTACAGCATGCCCCCTTCTGCATCACAGCCAGGGCTGCCCCTCCAGTAACAGCAGCAAAGGGGTACTCCTGTAAATTGCATGGCAATAATACTATATGTACAGCATGCCCCCTTCTGCATCACCGCCTCAGGTAATCGGTCCAGAGGTGGCCTTTAGGGCGATCGCCCCAGGCTCCGCGCTTCAAGGGGGCCCCGCAATCATGCCTGCCATGCCCATTTTGGTGATGGTGCAGGAAAGGGCTACAGAAGTCTAGCTGTTTCTTATCTGAACAGTAGTAAGTCATTTACAAATTTACAGATCTTCCTATTTTGTTTTATGCACCTTATATTTTGCACCGACCTCCCCGTTACTGCTTAGGTTTTTGTCTTCAGCATGCTTTACTGTACTATGCCTTTTGCACTTTTGCAATGAATTTCTACACTGACATGAAGGTTGGCAAATGTCAGATTAAGTTACTGTGCACAAGCCTCAGCCTGAGGGGCCCAGAGGCTTTTAGGTCAGTCAGTGGAGCATGGCTTGGAGCCGGAGGGAGCTCAGGCTGGAGCCTCCAGACTGGCTGGGGATGGGTTCTAGAAAAGCTGGGGAGCTGGAGATGGGTGCTAGGATGGCTAAAAAGCTGAGGATGGGTACTAGGCTATCTGAGGAGCTGAAGATGGGTGCTAGGCTAGCTGGGGATGGATGCTAGGCTGGCTGGGGAGCTGGAGTTTGGTGCTAGGCTGCCTTGGATTGGAGAGCTGGGGAGGGGTACTAGGCTGGCTGAACAGCTGGGGATGGGTACTAGGCTGGCTGAGGAGCTGGGGATGGGTACTAGGCTGGCTGAGGAGCTGGGGATGGGTACTAGGCTGGCTGAGGAGGGGTACTAGGCTGGCTGAACAGCTGGGGATGGGTACTAGGCTGGCTGAACAGCTGGGGATGGGTACTAGGCTGGCTGAGGACCTGGGGATGGATACTAGGCTGGCTGAGGAGCTGGGGATGGTTACTAGGCTGGCTGAAGAGCTGGGGATGGGTACTAGGCTGGCTGAGGATCTGGGGATGGGTACTAGGCTGGCTGAGGAGCTGGGGATGGATACTAGGCTGGCTGAGGAGCTGGGGATGGATACTAGGCTGGCTGAGGAGCTGGGGAGGGGTACTAGGCTGGCTGAACAGCTGGGGATGGGTACTAGGCTGGCTGAGGAGCTGGGGATGGGTACTAGGCTGGCTGAGGAGCTGGTGATGGGTACTAGGCTGGCTGAGGAGCTGGGGATGGGTACTAGGCTGGCTGAGGAGCTGGGGATGGGTACTAGGCTGGCTGAGGAGCTGGGGATGGGTACTAGGCTGGCTGGGGATGGGTACTAGGCTGGCTGAGGAGCTGGGGTTGGGTACTAGGCTGGCTGAGGAGCTGGGGATGGGTACTAGGCTGGCTGAAGAGCTGGGGATGGGTACTAGGCTGGCTGAGGAGCTGGGGATGGGTACTAGGCTGGCTGAGGAGCTGGGGATGGGTACTAGGCTGGCTGAGGAGCTGGGGATGGGTACTAGGCTGGCTGAGGATGGGTACTAGGCTGGCTGAGGAGCTGGGGATGGGTACTAGGCTGGCTGAGGAGCTGGGGATGGGTACTGGGCTGGCTGAGGAGCTGGGGATGGATACTAGGCTGGCTGAGGAGCTGGGGATGGGTACTAGGCTGGCTGAGGAGCTGTGGATGGGTACTAGGCTGGCTGAAGAGCTGGGGATGGATACTAGGCTGGCGGAGGAGCTGGGGATGGGTACTAGGCTGGCTGGGGATGGGTACTAGGCTGGCTGAAGAGCTGGGGATGGATACTAGGCTGGCTGAGGAGCTGGGGATGGGTACTAGGCTGGCTGGGGATGGGTACTAGGCTGGCTGAGGAGCTGGGGATGGGTACTAGGCTGCCTTGGAGAGCTAGGGATGGGTTCTAGGCTGGCTGAGGAGCTGGGGATAGGTACTAGGCTGCCTTGGAGAGCTAGGGATGGGTTCTAGGCTGGCTGAGGAGCTGGGGAGGGGTACTAGGCTGCCTTGGAGAGCTAGGGATGGGTACTAGGCTGGCGGAGGAGCTGGGGAGGGGTACTAGGCTGCCTTGGAGAGCTAGGGATGGGTACTAGGCTGGCGGAGGAGCAGGGGATAGGTACTAGGCTGGCTAAAGAGCTGGGGATGGATACGAGGCTGGCGGTGAATGGATTTAATGTAACACTGTCAAGGTTAGGGTTAGGCACCACTGGGGGGGGGGGTCTTAGGGTTAGGCACCACCAGGGGGGGGGGGTCTTAGGGTTAGGCACCACCAAGGGGGTGGTTAGGGTTAGGTACAGGGAGGGTTCTGTGTGAGAGAGTAGGGTTAGGTATAGTTACAGTACAATATACACCACCAGGGGGTGGTTAGGGTTAGGCACCACCAGGGGGGTAGTTAGGGTTAGGCACCACCAGGGGGTTGGTTAGGGTTAGGCACCACCGGGGGTGTTTAGGGGTTAGGGATAGGTACAGAGAGGGTTCTGTGTGTTAACGCTAAATAACGATAAGGCTTTAACGCTAAATAACAATAAGGCTTTAACGTTAAATAGCGATAAGCGGCAAGCGGATTAGCGGCAACACTGTGCGCCATTATTCACAGGCGCCATTTTCAGATGGATGCGGCTGAAGAGCTGGGGATGGACACTAGGCTGGCTGAGGAGCTGGGGATAGGTACTAGGCTACCTTGGAGAACTAGGGATGGGTACTAGGCTGGCTGAGGAGCTGGGGATGGGTACTAGGCTACCTTGGAGAACTAGGGATGGGTACTAGGCTGGCTGAGGAGCTGGGGATGGATACTAGGCTGGCTGCGGAGCTGGGAATGAGTACTATGCTGGCTGAGGAGCTGGGGATGGATGCTACGCTGGCTGGGGAGCTGGATATGGATGCTAGGCTGGCTGGGGATGGGTACTAGGCTGGCTGGGGAGCTGGGGATGGGTACTAGGCTGGCCGAGGAGCTGGGGATGGATGCTAGGCTGGCTGGGGATGGGTACTAGGCTGCCTGGGGAGCTGGGGATGGGTACTAGGCTGGCTGAAGAGCTGGGGATGGACACTAGGCTGGCTGAGGAGCTGGGGATGGGTACTAGGCTACCTTGGAGAACTAGGGATGGGTACTAGGCTGGCTGCGGAGCTGGGAATGAGTACTATGCTGGCTGAGGAGCTGGGGATGGATGCTAGGCTGGCTGGGGAGCTGGATATGGATGCTAGGCTGTTTGGGGATGGGTATTAGGCTGGCTGGGGAGCATGTCAGAATAGAAATACAAACTTCCCAATCAGCTTAGCACCCATCAGTAAGTTAACCCCCCTGGCGGTTTGTTAAAATCCGCCAGGGGGCAGCACAGCCGTTTTTTTTTTATTTAGTTTTTTTTATATCATGTAGCGAGACAAGGTCTCGCTACATGATAGCCGCTGCTCAGCGGCATCCCCCAGCCCCTCCGATCGCCTCCGTCGATCGGAGATCAGGAGATCCCGTTCGTGACGTCAAAGGGGACTCCGATCCACCCCTCAGCGCTGCCTGGCACTGATTGGCGGGGGGGGGGGGGGTTGGGGGGCGGCTGCGGCGCGACAGATCGGCGGGGAGCGGCAGCGATCGGATTGCACAAACAGGAAGGTTAAAGGCCACTAAGCCAATATAAGAATAATTACAATACGTAAAGTAATCAAACGGAGAATGGTAGTACCGTTGGCTGTTTTATTACATTATGTCTTGTAATTGTTCTAATATTGGTTAGCTTAGTGGCCTTAATTGCTTTTAAACAATACAATTGTGTACTACATTAGAAGTGGACAAGCCTGTGAGTGTGGTGGTACGGTATATGGCCTACACTTATGGCTCTAGGCCCTGCATATGACACTCGCCCCAGGTAGAAATGGCCCGAACCTCCGATTTTCGGTTCGCGAACTTCCGCAAAAGGTTTGGTTCGCGCGAACTTTCGCGAACCGCAATAGACTTCAATGGGGAGGCAAACTTTGAAAACTAGAAACATTTATGCTGGCCACAAAAGTGATGGAAAAGATGTTTCAAGGGGTCTAACACCTAGAGGGGGGCATGGATGAGTGGGATAGACGCCAAAAGTCCCGGGGAAAAATCTGGATTTGACGCAAAGCAGCGTTTTAAGGGCAGAAATCACACTGAATGCTAAATTGCAGGCCTAAAGTGCTTTAAAACATCTTGCATGTGTATACATCAATCAGGGAGTGTAATTAGAGTTCTGCTTCACACTGACACACCAAACTCATTGTGTAACGCACTGCAAACAGCTGTTTGTGTAGTGACGGCCATGCTGGACTGGTGCGCACAATGGCGAGAGTGCAGACTGTGGCAGTTTTCAAGCCCATATGGTCGCCGGGCTGTGAGAGCTCAATGATAGAACAACAGTGACTGTCAGGTAGGTATATGCAGTGATGGGTATTACAATGTGCACCTGTCACACACAGAGAGGAACCGGACAGGCACAGTGACACTGCGTGCGCTCATGTAGATGGGTGGGTGCACAGTGAACAACAGGTAGGTATATGCAGTGGGTATTACAATGTGCACCTGTCACACACACAGGTAGTAGTCACTGAATGTGCTGGGCGTGGCAGTGGCACACACAGTAGGAATTACCAAGGTTGTCTATGCAACACAAGTGTCAGTGGGACACACAGAAAAAAAATAGATCACAAGAACAAGATTAGCTCTCAAAAGAGCTGATGTGGAGTGCTATTTTAGCAATAAGAATCAGCCAGGAACAAGCCTACAACAGCCTAACTAATCTTTCCCTATGAGAGTCTGCCAGCAGCTGTCCCTTCTCTCACTACTGCAGGGCAGGCACACGAGTAAGTGTAATGGCCGGCGCTGCCTGCCTTATATAAGGGGGGGAGTGGCTCCACGAGGGAGTGTAGCCTGATTGGCTACAATGTGCCTGCTGACTGTGATGTAGAGGGTCAAAGTTGACCCTAATGATGCACTATGGGGGCGAGCTGAATTTCCGGGAAAGTTCGCCTTAAATGGCGAACGCGAACCACCGAAAGTTTGCCGGGAACCGTTCGGGCCATCTCTAGCCCCAGGCCCTGCGTACTCTAAAGCCGCCTCTGAATTGCGTACTAGAGGAATCAGTGCGGGAGACTTGGGCGCAGGATACAGCTGGTATATGGCTGATCCTGCTGCTGCACAAGTTCCCGGCCATGTTAAAGAAAACCTGTATTGAGAAAAACCTCCCCTGGGGGGTACTCACCTGGGGTGGGGAAGCCTCCGGATCCTATTGAGGCTTCCCCTGTCCTCCTCGGTCCCATGGCGGCGGCGATAAAGCTCCCTGAACAGCGAGGATGTAAATATTTACCTTCCGGCTTCAGTGCAGGCGCAGTATTGGCTCTCAGCACGGAGATAGGCGGAAATAGCTGATCGCTGTCGGGCTGCTCTACTGCTCAGGCGCAAGCTCCTGCGTAGTAGAGCGGACCACCACAGAGATCGGCTATTTCCGCCTATCTCCGTGCAGAAAGCTGCAACAGCGCCCCCGCTGGAGACAGGAAAGGTAAATAAATCAGCGCTTGTCAGGCTTGTCGAGGGAGGATTCCGGGACACTTCAGGGGAGCCAGCGCTGGATTGCCTGCAGCTACAGGGATGGGAGAAGCCTCATTGGGACCCTGAGGCTTCCTTCTCCTGAGTTGAGTACCCTCAGGGGAACTTTGTTTTGATACGGGTTCTCTTTAAATACTATTCCCCCTTCAGGCCGCCATGGATGGCGGGGAATGAAATGATTTAACTTCAGCTCTGTCTTCTGACGGCGCCGAAGTTACTCCCTCTGCGCTGCTAAAATTCCTATTACGGCCTATAGTGGCACCAGCTCCGCCCAAATCTCCTGCGCTGGATTCACTGTGTTCGCTCTGAATTGATCCTTATCATATATACAGCATGCCCCCTCCTTTGCATCACAGTCTCTTATCATATATAATATGATGAGGTCCTTATCATATGTAATAATAATAATCTGAACATTTGTATAGCGCTTTTCTCCTGTTGGACTCAAAGCGCTCAAGAGCTGCAGCCACTGAGACTCCCTCAAGAGGCCACCCTGCAGTGTTAGGGAGTCTTGCCTTGAACTCCTTACTGAATAGGTACTGACCCTAGCCAGGATTTGAATCCTGGTCTCCCATGTTAAAGGCAGTGCTATTGACCAGTACACTATCCAGCCACTGGATAATCGTTGCCAGTTCGTTGAGCACAGGGAGAGCCGAATGCTACTCAAATTCCGGGCGGCGTTCAATACTATTACCCCTCAAAGTCGTAGCAACTCAGAGGGAGGAGTAAGTCAGGGTCCGGTGATCGCCAGAACCCTGAATTGCCCTTGAGCATGGCGCGCACTGAAACATTACTGCTATAGTGGCGCCCATTCAAAGCCACCTGCTTTGATCTATACACCCAGCCACAGCACTGCAGCCACATAACACTGATTTTCTCATTATACCTGAGCTGCTCATAGGGAGGAATACATTAGGGGCACCTGTCATAGGTAGGTGATATGCTGGGTGTAGAGAAAAAGGGCAAGTGCAAAGCTGCCCGTCCACAATACAATCGTGATTGTCCAATCTTGCCAAATCTATGCAGCAGAAACGGAGAAGGTAGACTGAGTAAATATACTTTAAAGTGAACCTGAGACTTTTTTTTAAATAAAAAGTTTGATACTCACCTAAGAAGAGGGAATCCTCTGCATCTTCCAGAGGCTTCCTACGTCCTCCTCGGGACCACCACTGCTGCCTGAGCCCCTCTGACTGTTCGCAGGTGACCCTCTGTGTACGGGCGGGGCCTTACTGAGTCTGCACATGTACGGCCACGCCTGCGCAGTAGCATGGAGCTGCTCATGGAGGAGTGGCTTCAGGCTTACTGCGCAGGCACGGCTGTACTAACGCATGCACGGTACACATTGCGGGGAGCATGGCCACGAGAACATTGGTCCTTAAAGAGACTCCGTAACAAAAATTGCATCCTGTTTTTTATCATCTTACAAGTCCCAAAAGCTATTCTAATGTGTTCTGGCTTATTGCAGCACTTTATACTATCACTGTCTCTGTAATAAATCAATGTATCTTTCCCCTGTCAGACTTGTCGGCCTGTGTCTGGAAGGCTGCCAAGTTCTTCAGTGTTTTGGTTCTGCTATGAACTCCCCCTTCCAGGCCCCTCTCTGCACACTGCCTGTGTGTTATTTAGATTAGAGCAGCTTCTCTCTTCTCTCTTATCTTTTACAAGCTGGATAAATCGTCCTCTGAGCTGGCTGGGCTTTCACATACTGAAGAATTACAGACAAGGGCAAAGCTGTTTGCAGGAAGAAACAAGCAGCCTGAAACTTCAGTGCATGAGAGATGCAGGGGGAAAGAAACACACAAATGATCTCTTGAGATTCAAAAGGAAGGCTGTATACAGCCTGCTTGTGTATGGATGTATTTTCTATGTGTGGACATGCTGTACATCAACCTACTTCCTGGTTTGGTGGCCATTTTGTTTGTTTACAAACAAACTTTTTAAAACTGTTTTTAACCTCTTTTAATGCGGCGAGGAGCGGCGAAATTGTGACAGAGGGTAATAGGAGATGTCCCCTAACACACTGGTATGTTTACTTTTGTGCGATTTTAACAATACAGATTCTCTTTAACAAGTGTATTATCAGTTGCTTCCCTAAAGAGACTCTGTACTAAAAAAAAGTTCCCCTGGGGGGTACTTACCTCGTGAGGGGGAAGCCTCAGGGTCCCAATGAGGCTTCCCCTATCCCTGTAGCTGCAGGCAGTCCAGCGCTGGCTCCTCCGAATCCTCCCCCGACAAGCCTGACGAGGCTTGATATATTTACCTTCCCTTGCTCCAGCGGGGGCGCTGTTGCGTCTCTCAGCACAGAAATAGCCGATGTCTGTCGGTCGGGTCCGCTCTACTACACATGCTCAGGAGACTTGTGCCTGCACAGTAGAGTGGACCGACAGCGATCGGCTATTTCCGCCTATCTCCGAGCGGAGAGCCAATACTTTGCCTGCGCTGGAGCTGGGAAGGGAAATATTTACATCCCCGCTGTTCTGAGGGGACCGTGGGACCGAGGAGGACCGGGGAAGCCTCGATAGGATCCGGAAGCTTCCCCCTCCCGAGGTGAGTACTCCCCAGGGGGACTTTTTTTTAGTTACAGGTTTTCTTTAAAGAAAGTCTGAAGCGGAAATTAAAAAAAAAAAAAAACATATACTCACTTAGGGATTAGAAATATAGAGCCTTCGCACTCTCCTTGCGGTGCCCGCATTCCAGCGTTGGATCCCCCATTAGCAGTCTCCGACCAATCGATCGGAGACTGCTCTCTTGCAGCTTCTACACTTCTGCTGTTGAGGAACTCTTCGGCAATCTTCAGGAGCCCGAGTGCTCCTAAAGACAACCTATCCAAACTGTGCGTGCGCGAGTGTGCAATCTTGCACACACACGCGCAGTATGGAGCGGCCGTCTTTGGGGGCACTCAAGCTCCCGAAGATTGCCGAAGAGTCCCTCAGTGACAGAAGAGAACAGTCTCCGACCGAGACTGCAAACGGGGCATCTAACACTGGAACGCGGGAAGGTTCTATAGGACCCAGAGCCTTCCCTCTCCATAGGTGAGTATCTGTTTTTTTCTTTTATTCTTGCTTTAACCACTTCGCATCCAGACCTTATTTTCAACTTATTGACCAGAGCAGTTTTGACAGTTTAGCTATGTCCCTATTTAATCAGAAATAACTTTATCCCTACTTATGACACAGAAATGAAATATATACTGTTTTTTTTCAAGACAAACTAGGCTTTCATTGTATGCCATTTTTTTCCCTCAAACAATTTTGTTTTCTATGAATTTTAATGGGAAAACAAGGAAAAAATAGAAAAAACATGTATTTCTCAGTTTTACCAATTCCAGTTTAAAAATAAAAAGTGCTTCTGTAGATAAAAAACACAAATCTTGTTTGGCTATTCTTACTGCTTATCACACAACTTAGATCGTGTTCCTGTCACAATTTATGGTGAAGATATTTGATTCTGAAATAATGCTACAGAGTGTATTTTTCACTATGAAATGAGAAAATACAAGTATTTTTAATAGATAAAATCAATCTCATTAGCTCAGGAAACATATATTCCCGTTCACCAATTAGTGCTGCATCAGATAGTGCCAGAAATGTGCACAGGAGCAAGCCCAATCCTGCACAGCACTGCTTCTGGACAGGTCAGACCTGTGGCTTAGATGAAGTCCCAGAGGACGTATATCTACTGACCTGTGGATGAATTGGTTAAAGAACTGATTAGATTAGACATAATCAATTCAGTGGCGTAATTACAATTCAAGGGGCGCTCCTGTAAATCTTTGATGGGGCCCCCAATGTTCCCAGCCCTTCCCTTGCCCTTGCTCTTCACATCCCTGGGCCCATCTCACAAGGGACATAAAACAAGTGTGGTCATCCTGATCTTCACACCCATAACAAGTGTAGCCCCAAACACACCTGATCTGCAGTATAGTGCCCTGTATCAGAGGAGGGGAAGGTTAGTAGTTGGGGGCACCCATGGCCCTGCCCCCCCCCCCCTGCAATCAGGGTCTGCTCCCCTCTAGTAATGCCCCTGGTAGGGTCTGAAGATGAATACCCTTGGAGATCAACATAGGGGGAGGAGGGGGGTGTGGGTTAGTTAGGAAGGGAGGAGATTACCTCTGCGGGTAAGGTAATTTACAGGCAGGGGGACAACTAGAGGGGAGCATTCCCATGATTGCAGAGTGGCCCAGAGCTTTGGGGGCCCCAAACTACTTCCCTTCCCTTCCTCCCATACAGGGGACTATACTTATACCGATTAGGTGTTTTTGTGGCTCAATGATGGCCAAACTAGTTTATGACCCTTGTGAGATGGGCTTCAGCTGTAAGAGGCACCAAGGGTAAGCAAGGAAACGTTAGGGGTACGTCAACATTTTGCTGGGGCCCCATGAATTGTAGTTATGCCACTGTTTACAGGATTTCTGGGAAACCAAGATGGCCACTTCCATGGAAGAGCCAGAGCACATCCTTCAGCTATGGCCAGCAAAGTGAGATTTCTGCATAGTAGTGCAGCATTTTATTCATGTACAACAGGGGTCAGCCACATATTTTAAAATGAAATTTCGTGAGAGCCATACAATATGTTTCAAACTGGGACAGTAGGGCTCACGTCCCTGTTGCCATGGTGATGTGTATATAGTTGATCCTCCGGGCAGCGGAAGTGTCAAACACGTCTTCAGCTTCTCTTGGGTTTCAGCAACATCAGCAATTTCCACAAGAGCCAGACAGGAGAAATACCGACTGACAGCTTGTACAATTAGCTAGCTGACTTGGGGGTTGATTCACTTTGTAGGACGAGATCCCCACACTTTGGACCAATAGGAGATCTCGTTCCACAAAGTCACTGGACCTGACGGAGCAGAGTGGGACAACTGGAGCAGCCGTTAGTTTTGGGGGGAGCGTGAGTAAGTTAGTGGTGCGTGCTACAGCAGTAGTGTGCCTACTTTGAAAATGTTACTTGCGTTGCCACACTAAGTTGTGCTGCTTGAGCCGTGTAGCTTAGTGAATCAATCTCTACTTATTTTGTCTGTGAGCCAGATGCAGCCATCAAAAGAGCCACATCTGGCTCCCGAGCCATAGGTTCCCTACCCCTGATGTACAGCATGGGGGAGCTGTGATCAGTGCAGGAAAGTTTAGGTCTGGGTGACTTTCAGCTGCTGTGTGACAGTTATGACACCAGATGACACAATAGCGTATGACTGTGTGTGAAATGCGACCGCCAGGAGTTTCACTATTGCTACAGCTGCAGAGAGAGGAAGGTAATTCTTACAAGTCAGGCTGCAGATCGGTTCCCATGGCAGGAAGACGTCACCAGAGGCTTTATATGATTCAGATAGTCTATCTCTATGTCTTCCTTCCTGTACGGCCAGCACCAGACAGGAATCCTGCGAGGTTTCACACAGACCAGATTTTTCTGGGCCCACCGTGGGACAAGGGAGCGGATTGGGCGGAGGGAAGGGAAGGGTATGGGCGCGCCAATGTCAGGAGGAGAGCAAGGGGTATAATATTTAATGCCAAGAAAATTCACAGTGTTAACATGCCCTAAAAAATAATAATACGCTGCAATGTATTGCACAGTGATCAAGTTACCCAGCAATATGCTGCAGGTCTGGCACATGTATTTCAGAAATGGGCAGCAGCAGGGGCGTAGCAATAGGGGTTACAGAGGTTGCGACCGCATCGGGGCCCTTGAGCCAGAGGGTCCCCAAAGGACCCTCCCACAACTGCAGTATTAGCTCTCTATTGGTCCTGACTCCTGTGCTCATAATAATCACTTCTATAGATACTTGGAACAGTGGTAATCATTAAGGCCTGGTGCACACCAAAAACCGCTAGCAGATCCGCAAAATGCTAGCAGATTTTGAAACGCTTTTTCTTCTTTTTCTGTAGCGTTTCAGCTAGCGTTTTGCGGTTTTGTCTAGCGGTTTTGGTGTAGTAGATTTCATATATTGTTACAGTAAAGCTGTTACTGAACAGCTTCTGTAACAAAAAACGCCTGGAAAACCGCTCTGAAGTGCCGTTTTTCAGAGCGGTTTGCGTTTTTCCTATACTTAACATTGAGGCAGAAACGCATCCGCAATCCAAAATCTGCTGCAGCCCGGGAGTATGCGTTTCTGCAAAACGCCTCCCGCTCTGGTGTGCACCACCCCATTGAAATGCATTACCCTAGCAGATCCGCACCCGCAAGCAGATCGCAAACCGCAGCGGAAACGCTCCGGTGTGCACTAGGCCTAACAAACTGTTTCCCATCCCCTTCTTGCACCTCTGACATTGTAGTTGCCATTGGCAGGTTTTGGTGCGCCATATCAATTGTTATGTATAGAGTGCTTAGGGGGCCCCATTGTAAAACTTGCATCGGGGCCCACAGCTCCTTAGCTACGGCACTGGGCAGCAGTGTTGCTTGAGAATTTTTGTCGAAGTAATTTTCGCATGTTTACGTAAAAAATGCAAAAAAATCATTTTTTACCGCAAAAACGCAAAAAAAAAAAAAAAAAACATGAAAATTTTTACTGCAAAAACTCTACTCATTTTCAATGGTATTTTCACTCAAAAATCAAATGTAAAGGATCCTATTGAGGCTTCCCTCGCTGCTCTGATGTCCACCATCGTTCAGTGCGGCCCCCAGAAGATTAGCGACAAGGCATGGATGAGGCTGGGTTCACACAGAAAAGGTATCCAGCCTGTCCTGTCAGTTGGCGTCAGTTTTGTATCAGTTTTCTATGGGTGTGTTCACGCATTGACCATCCCGGGACTTTGGCTGGGACATTTTCCTGCCTGGGATGGGGGACCCCAATTCTGGGATCTGTCTCAGGTGAACCGGGATGTCTGGTCACCATACTAAACATCTCTGCATTTATTCTCGGCTGCTCAGCGAGGTTCACAAAGAGCAACGCTGGACACTGCGGTACCCCGAATACCCATCCCCCGGTGCTGTCCACAGAAATGGGCCACATCTTCAGCAGCTTATTACATAAAGCTTGAGGGGGGCAATTCAAAGTGTTTGGCACCAGATAACGCAATTATCCACAAAGGCCATACCACAAGAATTCCCAAAAGATTCTAAGGATCTCCTTCTGTCGTTGCTACAGGCAGGGGCGTAGCTAGGGGGCGCAGCCTCTCTGACTGCGGGGGGGGGGGGGCAGAGGTGTGGTGGTGCCAACTACTAACCTTCCTTCTCTCTAATATTTCAGATCAGGTGTTTTGTGGCTGCACTTGTTATGGATGTGGCTACACACTTGTTATGGGTGTGGCTACACTTGTTGTGGGTGTGGCTACACTTGTTGTGGGTGTGGCTACACTCGTTATGGGTGTGGCTACACTCGTTATGGGGGTCAAGATCCGGATGGCTGCACTTGTTTTATGCCCCTTGTGAGATGGGCCCCAAAAGTTAGGGTCACCAAGAAGAGGCAAATGAGGGGTTGTGAATATTGGGTCCCATGATTTTGCCCCTGGCTATAGGACAGGGGCATAGCAATAGCCACAGCAACTGCTATGGGGCCCTAGAGAAGAGGGGGCCCAGGTGGTCCTTAATGTGTTCTCTTCCTCCAGCCTCTGACTTTGTCTCTTAGCCTAAGGACTATACTCCGTGTACATTGCATGGAAATGTGAATTGTCCACTCAACTTATATCCATAGGCTAAGGGCAGGTGGCATAGAGCTGAGGGCCCCATAAAAATGTTACTGTGGGGCCCCATAGTCTCTAGCTATGCCACTGCTACAGGAATCACTACACGGGGGACAGTAGACACATATAGGCTCCCCGTGAGCGGGGTATATCAGCACCATGTGACATGACTGTACAGATATGACTGCGAGAGGAACATCGTTATTACACATCAGGCTGCAGATCGGCTCCCAGTGCAGGAAGAGGTCAGCAGAGGCTTCTTATGACTCAGATAGTCTTCCTTCCTCTACATCCAGCACCAGACAGCAATCCTGCGGCTACACACTCTGCCGGGGCTTCCTCCCGCTGCTCAGTACAGACGGCCAATGAGATGATAAGAATTCTCCATGCAAGTTGTATGCAAACTGTTGCTGATTGGAACCAGCTTTGTTTGGTCCAATTCCAAGCTGCATAAATTTACATACAATTTGCATTAGGATAGAATAATTAGCATCTCACCAACCATGCCTGTTTACATTCAGGCCCCATGTACACTTACACGTTATGCTGCCCCGCATTACGCTTCCCCACCGCAAGGGTCATGCGAGTCTGTGGAGACTTGTACAGTATGAGCGATGAAACGCAGTGCGCCGGAAGTATCAAAATCGCTGTTATCCCGACGCAATGTCTGCCGCGTTAGCTTCCTTATACCGCTCACTTCAGATGCCCTTTAAATTTTTCCTCTTTAGTCACTGGGTTGGCTGTGTGTGTCTCCACCCACTTTTTCTGAATTTTTACTGTGCCAAGTTTTACTGTACTTTTTTTGTGCTAAGTTTGGGGACTTATTCAATTGTTTTGTTATACATATTATACGCAGCTCTTCGCTTGCAGATCATCATATGAAAAGTGCTCATAAACGGTGAGGCGGTTAGGGCTCAAACCCACTAGCAGCCTTGTGAAAAAGCTCTTGCTAATGCAATGCTATGGGGGATTTTTATAAAATCACATCGCTCAAGTGAGATCACACCCATAGAATTACTTTAGCATAGACGGCGCTACGCTGGGGCATGCTGGGCACTGCCCCACCCGGGAATCACTGTGCCCCACCCGAGTGCCCCTTATATCAGGTGAATGAGCGACCATACACACGCCCGATTTGACGTCCAAACGAACGGTCGTTTGGAAAAATCTGACGTGTGTACGAGCCTTTATATTGGCAAAAAATCTCTCTACCTCCTGATTGTATGTTCTCACATTGCCAGTCAACAGGAATAGAGACTGTAGAAGGCTTACAACCTGAAAGCTTACTGTTTTTCTTTTAGGCTGCTTTCACAGTGGGACGTTACAGGCACACATTAAAGCAGCCTGTAACGCAGCCCACCGCACAGTAATGAAAACTAAATGGGCTGTTCACAGTGCCCATGTTGCGTTACACTGTAACGCTGCACGTTCTGAGAAAGTGCAGCATGCTGTGCGTTCTACGAGGCTTTAGCCGCGTTAGACTGGTTGCCCATACGCAGTAATTAGCCACATGGCTAATTAATATTCACTGCACTGCTGACGTGCAGTGTTTTCTTCCTGGAGCGGCCACTTTGTACGCTGATTGGCTGGCGGGACTAAGTGATGTGGAGTGGAACACTCCGCATCACATGGTCCCGCCAGCCAATCAGCGCCACGGAGACACACAGAGACACATGGAGCGCACAACGAGCTGCATAACGCGGCTTACTCTGGCGCCCTGCTTCAATACCACCAGGCGTTGCGTTAGGGGCACGTTATGCGACCATAACGTCCCCTAAAACGCAACGTCTTGGTGTGAAAGTAACCTTAAAGGGATACTGTAGGGGGGTCGGGGGAAAATGAGCTGAACTTACCCGGGGCTTCTAATGGTCCCCCGCAGACATCCTGTGTTGGCGCAGCCACTCCCCAATGCTCTGGCCCCGCCTCCGGTTCACTTCTGGAATTTCTGACTTTAAAGTCAGAAAACCACTGCGCCTGCATTGCCGTGTCCTCGCTTCCCCTGATGTCACCAGGAGTGTACTGCGCAGACACAGACCATACTGGGCCTGCGCTGTGCGCTCTTGATGACATTAGCGGGAGCTAGGACACGGGCGTGCAGGCGCAGTGGTTTTCAGACTTTAAAGTCAGAAATTCCAGAAGTGAACCAGAGGCGGGGCCGGAGCATCGGTGAGCGGCTGCCCGAGCACAGGATGTCTGCGGGGGACCATTAGAAGCCCCGGGTAACTTCAACTCATTTTCCCCTGACCCCCTCTACAGTATCCCTTTAAATTAGCCAATAAACTAGAGGTTGTATTTTGCAGTCAGGGAGTTTTGAATCAGAATAATAATCATCATTCAAAACTTCCTGTCTGTAAAATACAAGCTCTTGTCTCCAGCAATGCTTAGTAAGGTCCAGCGCACACCAAAAACCTCTAGCAGATCCGCAAAACGCGAGAGGTTTCTGAAGCAGATTTTCAGAGCGATTCTAGGCATGTTTAGGGCCCATTCACACTAGAGCGCTTTGCCGCAATTTTGGCAAAACGCTCAAATGCTAGCGCTTTATGAAACCCTATGGGCCCGTTCTTACTTAGGCGATTTGCGCTAAACTCCGCAAATCGCCCAAAAACGCGTAGCCTGCACCATTTTCAGGCGATTCCCTGGCAATCGAGTTTCAGTGCTATAGAAGCGCTAAACGCGATCGCAAAAAAAATCGCCAAGTGTGATTGGTGATTTTTTTTTCCTGTTAATCACATAAAATCGCCATATCAAAACGCTAGCAAAAGCGCTAGCGTTTTGCGATCAGCAAGTGTAAATGGGCCCTTAGAGAGGTTTCCTAAACATGCCTAGCGTTTTTTGGAGCGTTTTGGTGTAGTAGATTTCATATATTGTTACAGTAAAGCTGGTACTGAACAGCTCCTGTAACAAAAACGCCTGGAAAACCGCTCTGATTTAGTGTTTTCCAGAGCGGTTTTCCACTTTCCTTTCCTATACTTTAACATTGAGACTCAGAAGTCTAAAAAATGCTGCAGCCCCCGAGTTTGCGTTTGTGAAAAAAAACGAGCCGCTCTGGTGTGCACCAGCCCATTGAAATACATTACCCAAGCAGTTTTCAAACAGCTAGCGTTTCTAAAAAAGCTCCAGAACCGCTCTGGTGTGCACCAGCCCTCAGATAAGGAATTACACACATAGATCCATATGCAATTCTCTTTTTCACCTGAGTTTTCTCCTAGGAGAAAAATTTTCATCTTTGATTCAAAATAACTTTTTGGCACTTTGCAAAGGAAAAAGTATCAAAAAGTAGGTGAAAAGTACAATCAAATTTATTTTGAGTATTTTTTTGCTTGCTGGTGGTGTAAAATGCATTTTATTGACAAGTTTTAAAATATCACCTAGGAGAAAACGCAGGTGAAAAAGTGAATTGCATTTGGGCCATAGTGTTTCTCTCCCTCCTGCCTCTTTCCCCTCCCCTTGCTTGTAGAGGGGTGAGACACAGGCAGGGGGCGGGAATGATTTGTCTGTGACCTGTCCACACAGGAGCAGCTTGCTAGCATATAAGGATTAAAGCATGACAGCAAACTAGCCAAGTACATCTGTAGGTAACTTTTGTTCAATAATTGCACCATCATTTGGACAATCTGCTCTGCTCAAAATCTTATCATTGCTAAACTAGTTAGCCTTACTTTTATTACCTGAGTTAGGCAAAAAGTATCTAAAGCTTGCCATGCAAACATCGATTTTGATCACCCACATGGGCCCCACCAGCCAGCGCACTCACCCCCCCCCCCCCCCCCTCCCCCCTAAATTTGAAGCTGAAGCCACAACTATACATTAGCAAGAGCTTTTCAAATCACAGCTGCTTAGTAGAAGCTTAGTAACGTACTGCTAGTGGGTTGCAGACGTTAACATGATTTTCTTGTTTAAAAAATGTCTTCTGTGTATTGTACCCTCTTTATAAAAGTGGCGAATGTCAGAAAAATGACAAATAATTTATTTTTTGGAGGCACCGACAACCCTGGAAAAATAAAATGTCAATTTCACCTGATCTGTCATTTTACATGTTAGTAAGAAAAACGGTGATTTAGAAGTGGTATCGACGTCGTTCATACATGGTAAAAGCGATCTGTTTTCCCTGAAATTCTGCATCCACCTGCTCAAACGGCCAAGTGCTCTCGCCCTAAGTCAGGCCGCTAGGTTCGATCTGTCCTGGGAAATGGAATGACGAAGGTCCGGCCGTGGCTGAACTCACAGGGCAGAAATATCCAGCAGTACGCTTTTTGAGTTTTTTTCTTATTTTAAGATTTTCCAGCTGGACTGGGAAGGAAAGAAAAACGTAGTGAAGTGAGTTGCTAGGCAATGGAGCATGAGGTGTTAGTGATCACTTTCCTGTCCCTAGGTTACTATGAGCCCAGCTCTCCTATCCTGCAGGGAGGGCCTCCGCACCAAGACCTTTGCATCCACCACAAGAGGCCTGGTTACTCCACTACTTGGAAAACAACAATCCAATGCATAGTATCCTCTACCTGCACCACCGCAAGATTACATGGAGAATGCGGAACCCCTTAGGGCTCTTTCACATCAGCCAACGCGTGCAGGAGCCGTTCTCCTGTACGCGTTGTCTGCCTGCGGCGTGTCGTCGGGTATCTGCGGTGCGATGCAATCACCGGAGGTAGCTGGTAATTAAACCCGACGCAAAACGCCGGCTCGCGGGTGCGTTGGACGAAAAACTGCGCCCGGGTGCGTCGGAATTGCAACGCATCGAAACACAGTGTGGGGTGTGAAAGGTAAAATGAAAGTCTATGGACTTTCATTTCACCTTGGTTAACGCAAACGTTAGCCGTTTGCGTTAACGCACAAAATCTGCGCAGGTGTGATAGAGCCCTAAGGACAGAGATGGATTAAAGGATACCCAAAGTGACATGTGACATGTTGAGATAGACGTGTATGTACAGTGCCTAGCACACTAATAACTAGACTGTGTTCTTTTTTTTCTTTCTCTGCCTGAAAGAGTTAAATATCAGGTGTGTAATTGGCTGACTCAGTCCTGACTCAGACAGGAAGTGACTAAAGTGTGACCCTCACTGATAATTTTTAATGTAATTATTTTGACACGGTAGTACACGGTATTCCCTGTCTAGCATTTGGACAAGCAGGGAGTGACACGACCTTGCAATCACTTCCTGCTTCGGGTATGCAGAAGTGCACAGAAGCGTATTTTAAAAATACGTGTCCATGCATGCGCGTCATAACGTCGTTGCACTGCCGCCGCCAACATTTTTGAAATCCCTGAGTCGCCAACTCGCCATAGACTAACATGACTTCCGATCCGACGCAGGGCGACACAGATACATGCGGCAATGTAGTTATGGACTCGCATCAGATCGAGCGCTTCCAGTGCACCGCACCGCTACGGAGGTAATGTGAACTTCCCCATAGACTTACATTACCCAGCACTAGCAGTGCAGTAAATTGCCGCAACGCAACGTCCCAGGTGTGAATGGGCCTTGTGTGCATTTAAAGAGACACTGAAGCGAAAAAAAATATATGATATAATGATTTGGTTGTGTACTATGAATAATTACTAGAAGATTAGCAGCAAAGAAAATATTCTCATATTTTTATTTTCAGGTATATAGTGTTTTTTCTAACATTGCATCATTCTATAATATGTGCAGATTACACAACACTCAGCATTCAAAATGATTTTTTCAGAGCAGTCTGTGAACTAATGACCTCTCCTCTGGCAGAGAAAAAGAAAATTGTTCACTAACAGTTGAGATAATAAAAGTCAGAAGACAGCCCTCTCCACCACTTTGAAAGTCATAGAGCTTAATGGCTTTTTTGCATAGAGATAACAACTGGAGTTTCTTAACTCTTCCTGTACTGGAAACAATTAGACTTATGTCTCTGCTGTAGTACACATACAAATCATAATATCATCATTTTTTTTGTCGCTTTAGTGTCTCTTTAAAGAGTTTAGCCTGTCTAATTCCGCCTCATCTGTGACTAATCACAACTGTAATTTGATCTCTCCGCTGTGTCAGCTCAGGAATCTCCTCTGCCATGGCAGAGCAGCTAATTGGTAACCACAGGATGTTAATCCTATGCCTGTTTCCATGAAAGCAGGAAGTAGACACGCTGCAGATTTATTAGCTTTTGCAAAGAAATGTTTTTCTTTAAAGGTTATGATGCTGTTGCTTATCTTGTAGAGCAGAGAGGAGGTTCTGAGTTCAGGTCCGCTTTAAATTCTTCTTGTGATTGCAATTCTTGGGCCGGGATGGGCATAAAGCCATCGTAGCGCAGTGCTTGTGCATTACTGCAGACACGGAACATTACACACGGCCCCCGTCTCCTATACACTGAAATGTAGGTAATGAAGTTATCCCATCCAATGTACGGCGTATAAATATACGGTCCTATGTCTCCGCGTGTCAGCAGTGTTCCTGGAAATGGAATTAGCGTTGCATCGGTAGCTGCGTGCGCCCGAGGAGAGGCCTGATAATGACATAATGTAATATGGAAACTTTCCACGCGACACTATGGACACCTGACATGCGATATGACGCCCTGCAGGGAATTAGCGTGCATCGGTAGCTGCGTGCGCCCGAGGAGAGGCCTGACAATGACATAACGTAATATGGAAACTTTCCATGCGACACTATGGGCACCTGACATGCGATATGACGCCCTGCAGGGAATTAGCATGCATCGGTAGCTGCGTGCGCCCGAGGAGAGGCCTGACAATGACATAACGTAATATGGAAACTTTCCATGCGACACTATGGGCACCTGACATGCGATATGACGCCCTGCAGGGAATTAGCGTGCATCGGTAGCTGCGTGCGCCCGAGGAGAGGCCTGATAATGACATAATGTAATATGGAAACTTTCCACGCGACACTATGGACACCTGACATGCGATATGACGCCCTGCAGAGAATTAGTGTCCATCGGTAGCTGCGTGCGCCCGAGGAGAGGCCTGATAATGACATAATGTAATATGGAAACTTTCCACGCGACACTATGGGCACCTGACATGCGATATGACACCCTGCAGGGAATTAGCGTGCATCGGTAGCTGCGTACGCCCGAGGAGAGGCCTGATAATGACATAACGTAATATGGAAACTTTCCACGCGACACTATGGGCACCTGACATGCGATATGACGCCCTGCAGAGAATTAGCGTTGCATCGGTAGCTGCGTGCGCCCGAGGAGAGGCCTGATAATGACATAATGTAATATGGAAGCTTTCCACGCGGCACTATGGGCACCTGACATGCGATATGACGCCCTGCAGGGAATTAGCGTGCATCGGTAGCTGCGTACGCCCGAGGAGAGGCCTGACAATGACATAACGTAATATGGAAACTTTCCACGCGACACTATGGGCACCTGACATGCGATATGACGCCCTGCAGAGAATTAGTGTCCATCGGTAGCTGCGTGCGCCCGAGGAGAGGCCTGATAATGACATAATGTAATATGGAAACTTTCCACGCGACACTATGGGCACCTGACATGCGATATGACACCCTGCAGGGAATTAGCGTGCATCGGTAGCTGCGTACGCCCGAGGAGAGGCCTGATAATGACATAACGTAATATGGAAACTTTCCACGCGACACTATGGGCACCTGACATGCGATATGACGCCCTGCAGAGAATTAGCGTTGCATCGGTAGCTGCGTGCGCCCGAGGAGAGGCCTGATAATGACATAATGTAATATGGAAGCTTTCCACGCGGCACTATGGGCACCTGACATGCGATATGACGCCCTGCAGGGAATTAGCGTGCATCGGTAGCTGCGTACGCCCGAGGAGAGGCCTGATAATGACATAACGTAATATGGAAGCTTTCCACGCGACACTATGGACACCTGACATGCGATATGACGCCCTGCAGGGAATTAGCGTCCATCGGTAGCTGCGTGCGCCCGAGGAGAGGCCTGATACTGACATAACGTAATATGGAAACTTTCCACGCGACACTATGGACACCTGACATGCGATATGACGCCCTGCAGGGAATTAGCGTGCATCGGTAGCTGCGTGCGCCCGAGGAGAGGCCTGATAATGACATAACGTAATATGGAAGCTTTCCACGCGACACTATGGGCACCTGACATGCGATATGACGCCCTGCAGGGAATTAGCGTCCATCGGTAGCTGCGTGCGCCCGAGGAGAGGCCTGATAATGACATAATGTAATATGGAAACTTTCCATGCGACACTATGGGCACCTGACATGCGGTATGACGCCCTGCAGGGAATTAGCGTCCATCGGTAGCTGCGTGCGCCCGAGGAGAGGCCTGATAATGACATAACGTAATATGGAAGCTTTCCATGCGGCACTATGGACACCTGACATGCGATATGACGCCCTGCAGGGAATTAGCGTGCATCGGTAGCTGTGTGCGCCCGAGGAGAGGCCTGATAATGACATAATGTAATATGGAAACTTTCCACGCGACACTATGGGCACCTGACATGCGATATGACGCCCTGCAGGGAATTAGCGTGCATCGGTAGCTGTGTGCGCCCGAGGAGAGGCCTGATAATGACATAACGTAATATGGAAACTTTCCATGCGACACTATGGGCACCTGACATGCGATATGACACCCTGCAGGGAATTCGCACTCTGCAATTGGCGGCGATACAGGTTTGCTTTTCTCATTTATTGATGACAATGGTGGCGCGCAGCTTGTGCACCGGAAGACGTGCATATACTTTACAAATATCACATTTGTCACAACTTCATTTTATTTTCTACTAATCACACAAATTAATTACTATTATTACTAGTTAATTAGCCCGCCTGTTAGAAAATGGGCGCTAGGGCTGGAACGCAACCCCCTTCCCAAGGGCGCCCATCTGCACTCCCTGCCGCGCACACCAACACGCACCACCCCGCCCTCATCCTCCTGTTTGTAACGTCCGTGTGCCGCACATGCGCGCTGGCAAACAGCATGGACACAGGGACAGGGGACACAGAAACAGCGGGGACACAGGAACAGGGGACACAGGGACAGGGGGCACACGGACAGTGGGACACAGGGACAGGGTACACAGGGACAGGAGGACACAGGGACAGGGGACACAGAAACAGCGGGGACACAGGAACAGGGGACACAGGGACAGTGGGACACAGGGACGGGGGACACAGGGACAGGGGACACAGGGACAGGGGACACAGGGACAGTGGGACACAGGGACAGTGGGACACAGGGACAGGGGACACAGGGACAGTGGACACAGGGACAGTGGGATTTTATATATACAGATTAGGGCAGCTCAGTGGTATGGCATTAGCAATCTTGCCTTGTAGCAAAGGGCCCCCGGTTTGAATCCCAGCCAAAGCACTATCTGCACGGAGTTTGTATGTTCTCCCAGTTAGGGATGCTCAAATTCGTCTTCGGGAGATATCCGGATTTTTGCTATCCGGATATCTCCCAGTAATGCTGTGCGGGCTGGGCGGGGGGGTCAAGCTTACCTCTCTGACGTCTTCTTCGGTCGTCCCTCGGCGCCTCCCACGATGCGCTCCATGCGCGTCACGTGATTACAAACACTTCCTCCTTTAACCCGGAAGGAGGAAGTGTTTGTAATCAGGTGACCGCCGCTTGGAGCGCATCGTGGGAGGCGCTGAGGGACGACCGAAGAAGACGTCAGAGAGGTAAGCTTGACCCCCCCGCCCAGCCCGCACAGCATTACTGGGAGATATCCGGATAGCAAAAATCCGGATATCTCCCGAAGACGAATTTGAGCATCCCTGCTCCCAGTGTCTGTGTGGGTTTCCTCTGGGAACTACTGTTCCTCACACATCCCCAAAACCATCAGATAAGGTAATTGGCTTCCCCCTAAATTGGCCCTAGACTACGATACATACACTACATGATACATACATAGACATATGACTATAAGTGGCTACTAACGATACAATTTGCTGAATGATCGGAAATGATCTCCTAACCAGTCCGATCAGAATTAATGAAAGCAATCCAATTTTGGGATCAATACCATTAATCTGATCAGATTGGTTAGGAGATTTTTGTCCATAAGTGGTCCCACACAATCATAGTATCGTTAGTGTCCACCTTATGGTAGGGATTAGATTGCGGGCCCCTCTGAGGGACAGTTAAAGGGGACCGAAACTGAGAAGAATATGGATTTTTCCTTTTAAAATAATACCAGTTGCCTGACTCTCCTGTTGATCCTGTGTCTCTAATGTTTTCAGCCACAGCCCATCAACAAGCATGCAGATCAGGTGCTCTGACTGATGTCAGACTGGATTAGCTGCATGCTTGTTTCAGGGTGTGATTCAGCCACTATTGCAGCCACAGAGATCAGCAGGACTGCCGGGCAACTGGTATTGTTTAAAAGGAAACATCCATATCCCTCTCAGTTTAGGTTCCCTTTAAGTGACAAAAACTATATACTCTGTGGAAGATGTCGGTGCTATATAGATAATAATATAATTATTAAAAACACATTTAAAGTCCTCCTCCGCTGGGCCATTTCAACGCTGTGACCCCTGAAAGACCATGTTGTCAACAGCTCACGCATGTGCATTAGCATGTGTCACGGAACAGCCGTGAGAAAAGAGAACGCAATCGCAATCGGTTTGCTGCACCGATTGTTGTTGCGTTGCCAGATCTCGATTGTCTGTCTGTGGATACCTGCAGCCCAAACCTGGGATCTCCCCCGCCCTCAGCAGAGAAATAATTCAGTAACCTAAAGTGCAGGATGGCTCTGTTCACTTGTTAATTAGCATGTGACTGGGATCTGGGCCTTAACAGAGGTGTAAAACTCCAAGGTTGTCCTAGCTGATCTCACTCAGATGCTAATTGAGCACAAAGAGTCCCTTTCCTGGCCAGTGACACCAGGTGTGAAAGCCCCAGCAGCAACCAACTGGCAGGTGTCACTACCTTTTGAAGAAGCCAGGATAAACTCAGCAGGAGGCCAGACAGCCTGGCACCTCCAGTAGCAGAAAGGGAGTGAATGCTGTATATGATTTTTAGCAAGTTGAAGGAATACAATTCATATGAGAGGTATGAAAGTTATCTCATTCTGCTGGTCCGGGTTTGGTGGATATTTTAATATTAAATTGAGGCCACTGACATACCCAGAACCCGAGGTATTCCGCTACTTCGTAACCGGGCATGCAAAAGCACCCAAGTCTGGTGTCAGAGGAATTGACATAATCTGAGGAATATTAATCTGTTATCAGCGCAAATGTGCCATTTATCAGTTTTGAATTACAGAGGTTTATAAGTTTAAACCTAAATCTATCTCCGAGGGAATGAAGTGGGATTGGTTTGTAATCCAGAGGGGGCAAGCGTTGCCACTCCCCCAAACCAGCTTCAGTCAAAAGTGTTTGCCAGGGACTCCTCCCTCAGTCCTCCAAATTCCATCTTCACGAGAGCATGCTGCTAGCCAGAGGACCATGTGGTTAGCGGCCATCTTGTCTGAACTTTGTCTGAACTGAAACAAAGGAACTTTACGAGTTTTCCCAGAAGGACATATTTCCACGAACCTAAGTATTTTCTCCCTTTTATTTTCATACTGTGCTTTTATTTGTCTCTATAATTGTTGATTTTAAAAATTTTCTTTATATATTAATTATTCATATTGCATATTTAAAGGTATCCTTAAGTCATTCCAAAAAAAATGACTTTTACTCACCCGGGGCTTCGCTCAGCCCCCTGCAGCCGATCGGTGCCCTCGCCGTGTCTCGGAGATCCTCCCGTCCTCGCCGTCGACCACTTCCGGTTTCGCCGTCAGGACCCAACAGGCATGGGAACGTGAGTGATTCTTCGCGTTCGCAGCCTAAATATCGCCCCCTATGCGGCCAGGTGGCTGCAATAGCAGCATAGGGGGCAATATTTTGGCTGGGAACGCGAAGAATCACTCGCGTTCCCATGCCTGTCGGGTCCTGACGGCGAAACCGGAAGTGGTCGACGGCGAGGACGGGAGGATCTCCGAGACACGGCGAGGGCACCGATCAGCTGCAGGGGGCAAAGCGAAGCCCCTGGTGAGTAAAAATCATTTTTTTGGATGACTTAAGGTTACCTAAACGACGCTACCATCATTTATTTATTCAGCTACCCTGCTATTCAGCCGCACAAACTGAACCCTGACTTCTGAAGAGTCACTACTATTATTGCTAGCTAGACAGAATAGAGTGTGTTTAACAGTTTTATTTGCAGGTCTAGAATCAGCCAGTCAGTGGGCTCCTCTGTCCCATGGTAACAGAGGTGGTGGCAGTTATACCCTGAAATAGTGTGTAATTTGTAATTACCGTAACTCACAGGCTCCCTTCTAGTCGGTCTGCTGCCAAAATTCCAGCGGTTTCTGCGCACCGATTGCGACCACAGATTGCATGGTCTGTGTGCTGAAACCGATTGGAAGGCATTTTGCGGTCCGGCCTAAAGTAAAATATGAGTATGAAATAGCGATATTTTATGTGGGCTAAACCTAAGCCTATACCCACACTGAACCCTCTCACTTCCCTTGCCTGACCCTAACACCCTCCCCCTATTACAGCCTTAACCACCCAACCCAATGGCTAACTTTAACCCTCCACCCCCATGGCTAAATGTAACCACCCACACAGCTAACCTCAACCTACCTAACCCTCTCACTACCCATGCCTGACTGCCTGACCCTAACATTAGCAAGAACTTTTCACATCACAAAGCGCTCAGAAAAGGCTGCTAGTGGGTTCCAGGCGTTAGGCAGGTTTCACATGAGCTGCTGTTGGAGGTGCATTCACCACCACGGCCGGGCACTTGCTATGTATTGGCACGGGCAGCAATGCGGCATCCGTCGCATGGAGTCACCTCTGAGCGTGGCCGCAGCTGCAATTACAACTCTTACACCGCTATATGCAGTTTTCCTGAGATTTCAAAAAGTCTGAGTGAATGGAAACCATCCAGGCATTCAGAATTCCTAGGAAGTAGTGAGACTTTCTATAATTATAACATGAGTACACTTTACTTGCTGTGTAACGGCCCTCATACCCACATGTGCCTTTATAATGAGTGATCATCCCGTAGTATTACAGTGCACCTGAACTCTTGCACAGGACAGAAGGAAAACAGAGAGAAGTGTGCCCTGTATGTATTTAGAGAGTTTAGCCTGTCTAATTCCCCTCATCTGTGACTAATCACAAGTTGTAATTTGGCCTCTCAACTGTGTCAGCCGGCTGCCTCGGCAGACCAGCCAATTTGTAAACACAGGATGTTAACTTTATATCTGCTTTCATGAAAGCAGGAAGTAGTAGACACACTGGTGATTTATTGCAGGATTATTATCAGCTGTAACAAAGAAATGTTTTTCTGTAAAGGTTATTATGCTGTTGCTTATCTTTTAGAGCAGAGGAAGTTCTGAGTTCAGGTCCGCTTTAAAGGGCATAATCTAATTATTTTCACCACTTGCATTTCGTCCACAAGTAACATATCTCTACTTTCAACATGAAGACGAAATGGGAGTGCAACTCACAAAATGTAACACATGCTCCAATTTTCTTAATTCAGACAGGTTACATGTTCTTCTTTCAGACAGGTTACAGAAAACGCAGCAGGAACGATTGCATTTATGTGAATGCACCCACGCGATTTACGTTATAGAGCTGCTGTCCTTTCTTTTTGTCAATATCATTCGCAAGATTGCAAAATGCAGAAAATCGCGTGCAAGTCTTGCTATTCCTAGAGGAAAATAAGGCAGTGGACAGTCATTTGCAGATGTCTTCTGTGTTGCTGTAGAAAGGTATTTCCCTGCCATCTAGTGGTTGTACTTGGCAGAGCAAGTTTTAGGGCTCATTCACACCTAGGGTGTTTTTTCCCTCTTTTCAAGCGCTGGCGATTTTGAAAATCTCCCTAAAAAGCTTGTGCAATGATCCCCTATGAGAGAGTTCACATCTGAGCTGTTTGTTTCCGATCCGCTCAGCAAAGCGCTGCCTGTACCATTTCCTAAACATTTTTACTCAATGGAAGGTATAGGAAAATCGCAAAGCGATTGAAAAAGCTCTTTGTATAGCGATTTCCCCAGCGCTTTTAAGAATAAATTCATTGTATGTATTTTTCTCCAGGTCAAAGAGTTCATTTCCTGACTTGCATCAGTAAGTGAAAAAAAAAAAAACTGCTCAGCAAAAGCGCTTTATCAAAAATCGTACCGCGCAGTGGAGCGCCGGGAGGGGGAAGAAAAAATCGCGCACAAAAGTGCAAATAGCTGGCTTCAGCGATTGTGATTTTAGATGTGAACAAGGCCTTAGTGCAATTTCTTCAGTGCTGGCTCCTAAAAATTAAAACATGTTCCTGCTTTGACAAAAAACAGAAGTTTGCTTTCTTAAAAGAGAAGGTATTTGCAATTATTCAGGTTGGAGTGAGCTCTGCAGTGTCCCACAATGCATCACTGTTGGATATGCAAATCATCCTTTGTTGTCCCTGGAAGTTAGCCACACCTCCAGAACCGCTGGAATGCAATGATGTGTCAGCTTGGTAATTGTACAGAGCCAGAATAATCCAACATGCATACAGACTGTTTCGGATTGGTTGATCCTCATCAGTGCATGGCATGGATTAATAAGGCTTTATGGGGTAGGACTTGAAGCTCCCAGAGTTACAGATTACCCAGTAAACTCATGATAAACCACAACTCCTAGGAGTGTGTAAGGGGCTGAAAGTGCTAAAAAAGCCCTCTTACTAAAATGCTATTCAAAACAAAAGTCTTAAAACAGAAGGTACGGTATTTGCGATTATTCAGGTTGGAGTGCGCATAGCATTTTAATAAGGAGGCTTTTTGGACTGTTTTAGCCCCTTGGGAGTTCTGGTTCACCATGAGCTTGCTGGGCAATCTGAAGAGCTTTTATAACCCCCCCCCCCCCCCCCCCCCCAAGTTAACCATTTCAGCCTGTGGGTTGTTTTCACCTTATGGACGAGAGGAATTTTCACATTTCAGCGCTTCTCCCATTAATTCCCCAAAAACTTTATCACTACTTATGACAACAAAATGATCTATACCTTATATTTTTCCGCCACCAATTAGGCTTTCTTTGGGTGGTACATCATGCTAAGAATTATTTTATTCTAAATGCATTTTAATGGGAATAATAAGAAAAAAAATTGAAAAAAAATCATTATTTCTCAGTTTTTGACCATTATAGTTTTAAAATAAAATGTTCTACTGTGGATAAAAGTCACACATTTTATTTGCCCATTTGTCCGGGTTCATGCAACTTTTAAATTATATCCCTAACACAATGTATGGGTACAATATTTTATTTGGAAATAAAGGTGCATTTTTTCAGTTTTACATCCATCCCTAATCACAAGCCCAAAATGTAATAATAATATACCCTCTTGACATATATATTAAAAAATGTATTCCCTAATGTACAGTATGTAGGTGTAATATTACTATTTGGCCACAAGATGTCCTCACGCATTACTTTCTATTCGCGTACAGTAAGTATGCAAATAGGAAGTAATGCTTTACAGTGTTCGGAAGTGACGCAGGCATCTCATTTATGCCAGCGATCACCTGAGGGTAGATGAATGAATGGGAATTAAGTTCCCATTCATTAATCTAATGATTGGAGGCGGAAACGAGCAAGTGGGAGGCAGCATGGCGGCACCATTAGGGGATGATGATCACTGCTTTTGAACAAAAACAGTGATCATTCTCGGTGGACATGCACGGATTGGCTCAAGGAACTTCTGTCCCCTGCCACCAATCCCCTTTGCTGCTGAGACCATCGCGTTTGTGGGCTTCCGCCCGCACGATCGCACACACAGCCCTGCAGACTGCACGAACATCAGCCTCACGACCCTGCGGCTGCAGCAGCACCTGCCGCGGATGAGAGGCTCATGTCCGTGTGGCTGAAATGATTAAGGAACCTGTTTTTCTAAAGTGTCTTTCACATGGATGGCAAACAGGTGCATTTTAGGTGCTGTTTAGCCACCCTATAGCTGGGAGTAAGTGTCTTTCAGTCACAAAATAGTGTAACTAATGTTTGGAGAAACAGGAACTTGATTTTGTTCCTATGCTCTTCCACACTGAACTTCTGTGGAGATGCTGTCATGTTCACTTTGGGCTGACAAAAAAAAGTAAAAATCATAGGTAGTTGATTTTTGCATCATTCAATATATACAACTAGGCCTGTACAGCCTGCAATTCACAACTCCCTAGCTCATAGGGTGTCATTCTGAGTTAGGGCCTGTTTCCACTACACACAGATTGGATGCAGAATGGATGCAGAAAGACTGACTCCAATGAATGCCTATGGGAAAATCCGCATCATAAAAATTGCTGTATTTGGAAAGGAGGAGGAAAGCGCCGGCACTGCTGTCATTCACGTTATTCATTATTCCAATGTAAAGTACATGCTAAAAACGTGCATATATATATGGAGAAATACACATACCCCAAGGTGGACGTGGATGTGTGGCGGTGGGTGCAGAGGATGAGGAGCCTTACAGCCGTTTCGCGCTATGCGCTTCTACAGAGGCTGCCTTCGTAGAAGCGCATAGCGCGAAACGGCTGTAAGGCTCCTCATCCTCTGCACCCACCACCACACATCCACGTCCACCTTGGGGTATGTGTCTTTCTCCATATATATATATATGCACGTTTTTAGCATGTACTTTACATTGGAATAATGAATAACGTGAATGACAGCAGTGCCGGTGCTTTTCTCCTCCTTTCCAAATACAGACATTACTTTGCCTGAGCACGCTGAGGATTCACACTTTCCATACTCATCTGTGTGTGACAGTGCCGCTCCCTCCCCCCTCCCACCTTTCCAAGAGGATAGTGAGTGCAGTGCCAACATCTCTACACCCTCATTTCTTATGACATCAGAAAAATCGCGTTTAGTGGAAACAGGACCATAGGAATTCATTGGAGTCAGTTTTTCTGCATCCCTTCTGCATCCATTCTGCATCCAATCTGCCTGTAGTGGAAATAGGCCCTTAGGCTCAATAATTGTCAGCACCACCTGCGGAAAAAGGAAACCGCAGAGGAAATCGCTAGCATTACATTAAAAAGTGTTTTAACATAGCTCCCAACTGTCCCTCTTTCTGAGGGACAGTCCCTCTTTGGGAGCGTAGGAAAGGAATCGGCGCGGGAGACTTGGGCGCAGGATACAGCCGGTATATGGCTGATCCTGCTGCTGCACAAGTCCGGGCCACGCTAAATACTATTCCCCCTCCAGGCCGCCTTGGATGGTGGGGAATGAAATAATTCGGCTTCCAGCTATTGCTGGAGGCTGAATTACAGTGTTTTAAAATGAACTTCAGCTCCGTCTTCTGACGGGCAGCACTGAAGTTATTCCCAGTGTGCCCAAGTCTCCTGCGCTGGATTCACTGTGTTCGCTTTGGGAACCCATTCCCAATTGTCCCTCTTTCAGGACTGATGTACAGATTTATGCAAATATGTACTTTTCCTGCTAAAAATGTATTTATATTGTGGGAAGAAAGAGCATAGGAGAGACCGGCACTACTGCAAAAACGGTGGTTTATTGTGTGCAAAAATTCAATGCAAGTGCCATTGCAAAACACACATGAAAAGCATGATGCTAGATCAGGAACGTACCATATACAGGGCAGCCTCCATAGATGTGCAGACGTGCGCGAAATGGCCGTCAGGCTTAATGCACCCAGCACCCACCGCACCAACCACAGCCCTATATATGGTACGTTCCTGATCTAGCGTCATGCTTTTCATATGTGTTTTGCAATGGCACTTGCATTGAATTTTTGTACACAATAAACCAGCATTTTTGCAGTAGTGCCGGTCTCTCCTATGCTCTTTCTTCCCACAGTATATCTATTTACTGTTTACCAGAGCACACTGCAGCTGGCGCTGAATGGGCGGCAGGAGCACACTGCGCACCACAACACAGCTCGATGAGGGTAGATCAGCTGTAGTGCCAGCCTACTATACTTCTCCCTTTGCCTAAAAATGTGTTTCATTGGCTCCCAACTTTATTCCCATCATTTAAAATGTAAAGGATGGGAATAAAGTTGGGGACCAATTAAACAATTTAAAGTTTAAATTGATATATTTCTTCATTTGAAATGCTAATCTGAAGAAAAACTAGCAATGTTAGAAAGAACAGGTGTGGTTTGAATTCTAAAACTACATCTTTTGCTTTTTTAGTGGCATGCGTGGCTAGAGGCGTGGCTAGGGGTGTGGCAGGGGTGTGATAAGAGGTGTGGCAGGGGTCTTAAAGTGTCCCTATTTCTTATCTCAAAATGTTAGGAGATATGCTTTAAAATCACCAGAAATGGCTCTGGGAAACGCTGTTGAAATTGCTACAAAAAGCACTTAGTGATTGCAGTTGCATTTTGCGATTTTTAGTGGGCCCCAGTAAATATTCCATGATGGAACTCTCCCTGGTTAGAGCAGGTTGCAGAGGTGCCATCATGAAGCCACTATGCCTCCCTTTATAAGTAAGTGGAACTGTCATCTCTGTGCAATTAGATTAGTTGATAATTTATAAACCTATCCCCCCTCCCCTTACTGCAAGTTAAAGAGAAACTTTAACCAAGGAGTAAACTGCATCCCAGTCAGTGGCTAACTCCCCTTTTCCCATGAGAAATCTTTAACTTGTCTCGAATAGATCAATGGGTGGTCCATATGGCTGATACTGGTTGCTTGGCAGTTGAAAAAAGTTATTTCCCACAATTCAATGAGGTTCACAGACAGGAAACTGTCAGGACCATGGTGATGACATCACACTGTAGGAGAGGTTTCGCCACAATATCAGCCATACAGACCCCCCTGATGATCCGTTGGAGGAAAGGTTAAGATTTCTCACGTGAAAGGGGGTATCCGCTATTGATTGGGATGGAGTTAAGTCCTGGGCTACAGTTCCTCTAACCACTACACCCCATAGGGGTTTTTACCCTAACGGACAAGAGCAATTTTCATCTGTCAACGCTCCTCCCTTTTATTCACCAATAACTTTATTACTACTTATTACAACAAAATGATCTATACCTTGGCTTTCTTTGGGTAGTACATTTTGCTAAGAATTATTTTATTCTAAATGCATCTTAATGGGAATAATACGAAAAAAATGGAAGAATTTCATTATTTCTCAGTTTTCGGCCATTATAGTTTTAAAATAAGACTCTCTCTAGTGGATAAAACCCACACATTTTATTTGCCCATTTGTCCCGATTATTAAAGGAAACCAGAGATGAACGCTTTGGCACAAAATAAACATATCCCGCGATAGATTTTACAAAATAAATACTATACCTGGTATTTCAGCCCCTCTGGGGTGCAGTTTTTGCAGTTTTTGTGGTGCAGATTAATAGTCAGGAAAGTGAGTGGAGCCTATAATAGCCAATTTTACACTGTTAATAGCAGATGCCTCAAACCTGCTACAGTTGGTCATTCGGTGACTGGGGTCCAAATGCTGGAGAGGGGCGGAGCCACAAACCGCCAATCTGATTTATTTAATTTTTATGGGAATATACAAATGATTGATGCCAAAGCTCACAAACTTGGTCACCGAGTAAATTGTATGTTAGGGTTGGAAAAAGTGGGTGGAGCCAACACCAGCCAAATACATACCTGGGCAACTCGGGGTTATCAGCTAGTATTATACAGTATATACTGCTTCTGTTTCATCTAATACATTCAGTTAACCTGTCCAGGGCTGGTCAGGGCACTATACATTGTATACTGTTTGTGCTGCATCTATATGTTCTATTTGCCTTCAAAGGTTTTTACTAAAACAACTGAAAAAAAATTCCCAACAACTTCATACATCTTGAGAAGTTACAATGTAACAACAACGTAACAACAACACTTGTTTTGATGCATCTATTAACCCTGCCAGTGCTTGCTGGGGCTCTATTGATTGCATACAATTTCTTCTGCATTCCGTTAACCCTCCCAGTGCTGAACAGGTCACATACTGTGTTTGCTACAAACTGTACATTTTATTAACCCTTCCAGTGCTAAAGGAGGCTAGGCTTCTGCATGGGTCTGTCTGTGTCTCTGTGAACAGTCAGTCTGTCTCTGTGGACTGCATCTGTGTGTCTCTTTGGACTGTGTCTGTCACTTTTGACTGCGCCTGTCTGTCTGTGGATTGCCTTTGTCTGTCTCTACGAACTGCATCTGTCCTGTCTTTGTGGGCCGTGTCTGTCTGTCTGTGGATTATGTTTGTCTGTCTCTGCAAACTGCATCTGCCCTGTCTTTGTTGGCTGTGTCTGTCTGTCTTGTCTCTGTGGTTTGCATCTGTCTCTGTGGACTGCGTCTTTCTGTCTCTGTGGACTGCGCCTGTCTGTCTCTGTGGACTGCGTCTGTCTGTCTCTGTGGACTGCGTCTGTCTGCCTCTGTGGACTGCATCTGTCTGCCTCTGTGGACTGTGTCTGTCTGTCTCTGTGGACTGCGTCTGTCTGTCTCTGTGGTTTGCATCTGTCTCTGTGGACTGCGTCTGTCTGTCTTGTCTCTGTGGACTGCATCTGTCTGTCTGTGGATTGCGTCTGTCTGTCTCTGTGGTTTGCATCTGTCTCTGTGGACTGCGTCTGTCTGTCTCTGTGGACTGCGTCTGTCTGTCTCTGTGGACTGCGTCTGTCCGTCTCTGTGGACTGCGTCTGTCTGCCTCTGTGGACTGCGTCTGTCTGTCTGTGGATTGCGTCTGTCTGTCTCTGTGGTTTGCATCTGTCTCTGTGGACTGCGTCTGTCTGTCTCTGTGGACTACGTCTGTCTGTCTCTGTGGACTGCGTCTGTCTGCCTCTGTGGACTGCGTCTGTCTGCCTCTGTGGACTGTGTCTGTCTGTCTCTGTGGACTGTGTCTGTCTGTCTCTGTGGACTGCGTCTGTCTGTCTCTGTGGTTTGCATCTGTCTCTGTGGACTGCGTCTGTCTGTCTTGTCTCTGTGGACTGCATCTGTCTGTCTGTGGATTGCGTCTGTCTGTCTCTGTGGTTTGCATCTGTCTCTGTGGACTGTGTCTGTCTGTCTCTGTGGACTGCGTCTGTCTGTCTCTGTGGACTGCGTCTGTCTGTCTCTGTGGACTGCGTCTGTCTGCCTCTGTGGACTGCGTCTGTCTGCCTCTGTGGACTGCGTCTGTCTGTCTCTGTGGTTTGCATCTGTCTCTGTGGACTGCGTCTGTCTGTCTCTGTGGACTGCGTCTGTCTGTCTCTGTGGACTGCGTCTGTCTGTCTCTGTGGACTGCGTCTGTCTGCCTCTGTGGACTGCATCTGTCTGTCTGTGGATTGCGTCTGTCTGTCTCTGTGGACTGCGTCTGTCTGTCTCTGTGGACTGCGTCTGTCTGTCTCTGTGGACCAGGGCTGGCGCTATAATAAGGGCAAACAAGGCCAGTATGTCCCACCCTCTGGCTATACTAAACAATGGGTGCAAGACTGAAATTCTTCTGCTGCCAGGGTTAATGCAGAATATGGGCAGCAGGAGCATCGGGGTCACATACATTACCTCTGCAGCAAGCACATTGTTCATCTACCTTCCACCAGGTATCCTACCATTTCTTTGGCTACCCTGCAGTGGATTTTTTTTTTTTGGGGGGGGGGGGGATTGATTGGGGGGGCCTCATATTAATTGTTGCCCCCGGGACTCCATTGTAGCTAGAACCGGCCCTGCCCTTGGCATTCCTTTTCTTCTGTATGTTTCTTCCTGTAGTTGAATCCATAGCAACACAGTCCGAAAGATCAGGATCTAATTGCTGGGAACATTTATGACATGTGCCAGGACAAAGTCCAGCGGGATGACTAGCTAGAAATATTAAATCCAGCCGTGTGCCGTCACTGTGTAGTTACAGCTGCAGTCTTTAGGGACAGGGGTGGCCTAGATCAGAGGAGTAGACCAGAAAGGGAGATCAACCATAAGATGCCATCAAAGCAGAAGACTCTGCTGTTCTTCGCTGGTTTTGTATCAAGCCTGGGGTCCTTCGCTATCATCTGCACCTGTCTCGGCACTCAGGAGTGGGTCTTTAGCAAGGTCCAGTTCTCAAGCACTCCGACTTCAACGGGGAATTATTCTGGAATTGCCTCTGTAGAGCTTGGCCTCTTCAAGGGAGGATACCAGAAAGATATCACTGAAGGCGTTGGACTGGGAACTCCATGGACGTCGGCTGACGGTAACTCTTGAGGGTGTTTTTGTTCTCTAGATACAGCTGAAATATATGTTAGTGTTATATTCAGGGGCGTAACTACAGGGGAGCTGCCCTGCGACTGTAGGGCGTCCCAGATCTAAAGGGGGCCCCCACTACTTCACTCCCACTGATAAAAGGGTCCATCCTTCAGATCAGGAGTTTTTGCGGCTACATTTGTTATAGGTGTGAAGATTACGTTGTCCACACTTGTTTCATGACCCTTGTAAGATGGACCACCAGGCTTTGAGGGGCACCAGGTGTAGGCAAGAGAAATGGTGTGAACATTACAGTGGGGCCCCATGATTATTAGTTACGCCCCTGGTTATATAAATACTGGAAATAAATTAGGCAGAGTGCCATGTCATTATTAATGCTGTTTGTGGCATTGTTGGCCCAGGATTCACCTCACTTCCTGTCACTATTACACCAAGGGCTTCAAAACACCTCTCCAAGATTTCCCACCGTTTTCCCACCAACCTTCATTCTCAGTTAGCATGGTTAGTGGCATGTGCCCCGTATCAGTCCTCCCATGCCCTAAATCCCAGCCAGCAACCCCACCTAGTCACTTATCTTCAACATGTTGTTACATCATTGCCTTTTATAATTGTTCAGTCCAGATAGCCACAAATGCCAAAACTAGTGTAAGGTGTTTTATTCCATGTGGGGGGAGGGGCAAGGCCGGCGCTGCCATTGAGGCAAAAAGGACAGTTGCTCCAAGGCCTCGACCACTCCAGAGGCCCCTGCATCACCGGACCCCCCAGGTGGTCTCCCCCTGACTGCTCCCGTGGCCCCCGCATGTTCCGTAGCTCAGCTACCTTGTGATATCTCACCTGTCCAGGCAGCTGCTCCATTCTGATCTCCATCTTCAGCCACGCTGCTAACCTCTATTCCTTCCACATGTTATTTACACACATAACATGCAGCAAATGGAGAAGAGGCAGGCAGCGTGGCTAAAGACGGAGACCAGAATGGAGCAGCTGCCGGCAGAGGTAAGTTATCACAAGGTAGCTGAGCTACGGAACATGCAGGGGCCACAGGGAGACCACTGGGGGGGTTCCGGTGGAGTTGCAAGTCGCCGCAGAAGCCGCGCGGTAACGTAGTTCAGCGTCAGATTGAGAACTTCCAGCGGACTGCCCCATTGACTTGCATTAGGCAAGCGCAAGACGCGTAAAACGTGCGCAACGCAACGTCCCAGTGTGAAAGTGCCCTCAGGGTTTTCTTTGTTTTCAAAAGCATTTTGTGAACAGCAGTTGCTAAACCCAACTGCTGTTAGGGAGGCTGGCATCTTAAGGTGTCCATAGATCTAGCAATGTATGGGCAGATTCGACCAAGAGACAAAGCTCTCTCTTATCGAATCTGATAAGAGATCTGTCAGCTGCCCATACACCACAAACCGATTCCTAATCAATTTCAGCATGAAATCGATCTGGAATCGGCCCTGTGCGCCATCCGCCGCTGAGCCCCCCTAATTTAATGTCCCCCCGTGTAAAGTATACATTACCTGACCACAGAGGCGTAGCTAGGGCTTTCAGCGCCTGTGGACAAAGACTGTTAATGCGCCCTGTAAGGGGGGTCCGCTCCAAAAAAGGGGGCGTGGCTATGCAACAGAATAGGGGCATGGCAATGGGTGGGGCCAAATATACATGACCTTAGCAGTGGTGTAAAAGGACTGCCAGGGAAGTTTGAGCTCTGCCATAGTGTTTCCCCCAAAATACATTTAATCTGACAGCATTTCACCACAAATACATGTAATATGGCAGAGGTTCCTCCAAAATACAGATAATTTGGCAATGGTTCCCCCAAAAATAGACATAATCTGGCAGCAGTGGTTCCCCCAACATACACATAATCTGGCAGCAGTTCCCCCAAAATAGGTGCCCCCAGTATAGGTAAACAGGTCTATAGGTGTCCCCAGTGGAAGTAACCAGGCCTATAGGTGTCCCCAGAATAGGTAGCCAGGTGTATATATGTCCCCAGTATAAGTAGCCAGGGGTATATGTGCCCAGTATAAGTAGCCAGGTGTATATGTGTGACCAGTATAAGTAGCCAGGTGTATATATGTCCCCAGTATAAGATGCCAGGGGTATATGTGCCCAGTATATGTAGCCAGGAGTATACAGTATGTCCCCGGTATAAGTAGCCAGGGGTATATGTGCCCAGTATAAGTAGCCAGGTGTATATACTGTATGTCCTCAGTATAAGTAGCCAGGGGTATATGTCCCCAGTATATGTAGCCAGCAGTATATGTCCCCAGTATAAGTAGCAAGGGGTATATGTGCCCAGTATATGTAGCCAGCAGTATATGTCCCCAGTATAAGTAGCCAGGGATATATGTGCCCAGTATATGTAGTCAGGGGTATATTTGCCAAGTATATGTAGTCCGGAGTATATGTCCCCAGTATAAGTAGCCAGGGATATATGTGCCCAGTATATGTAGTCATGGGTGTATATGTCCCCAGTATAAGTAGCCAGGTGTGTATATATGTTCCCAGTATAAGTAGCCAGGGATATATGTGCCCAGTATATGTGGTCAGGGGTATATGTCCCCAGTATTAGTAGCCAGGTGTATAGATGTCCCCAGTATAAGTAGCCAGGGGTATATGTCCCCAGTATATGTAGTCAGGGGTATATGTCCCCAGTATTAGTAGCCAGGTGTATATATGTCCCCAGTATAAGTAGCCAGGAGTATATGTGCCCAGTATATGTAGTCTGGAGTATATGTCCCAGTATAAGTAGCCAGGGATATATGTGCCCAGTATATGTAGTCAGGGGTATATATCCCCAGTATATGTAGCCAGGAGTATATGTAGGCAAGGGTATATGTGCCCAGTATAAGTAGCCAGGGGTATATGTCCCCAGTATAAGTAGCCAGGGGTATATGTGCCCAGTATATGTAGTCAGGGGTATATGTCCCCAGTATAAGTAGCAAGGGGTATATGTGCCCAGTATATGTAGGCAGGGGTATATGTCCCCAATATAAGTAGCCAGCTGTATATATGTCCCCAGTATAAGTAGCCAGAGTCATATGTACCCAGTATAAGTAGCCAGGGGTATATGCCCCCAATATAAGTAGCCAGCTGTATATATGTCCCCAGTACAAGTAGCCAGGGGCATATGTACCCAATATAAGTAGCAAGGGGTATATGTGCCCAGTATATATAGGCAGGGGTATATGTCCCCAGTATAAGTAGCCAGGGGTATATGTGCCCAGTATATTTAGGCAGGGGTATATGTCCCCAGTATAAGTAGCCAGGTGTATATATGTCCCCAATATAAGTAGCTAGGGATATATGTACCCAGTATAAGTTGCCAGGGGTATATATGTCCCCAGTATAAGTAGCCAGGGATATATGTCCCCAGAATATGTAGCCAGGTGCCCCCCCCCCCCCCCAGCGGGAGGGCAGAGAAGAGGGAGAGCTGTGGACACCGCGGTGGGGAAGGGGGGAAGTCTCGCCCCCTTTCCCTCACCTTAGGGCTCACCCTCTCTCTCGCTCCCCCTGCAGATATGAGCAGCGGGCGCAGAACACTTACTCCATTCACGCGGAGAAGACAGATCTGTGCTCCGCTAATCTGGTCTAGACTAGACCAGATTAGCAGAGCACAGATCTGTCTTCTCCACGTGAATGGAGTAAGTGTTCTGCCGCCCGCTGCTCATATCTGCAGGGGGAGCGAGAGAGAGGGTGAGCCCTAAGGTGAGGGAAAGGGGGCGAGACTTCCCCCCCTTCCCCACCGCTGTGTCCACAGCTCTCCCTCTTCTCTGCGCTCCCGCTGGGGGAAAATAAATAAATTAATTAAAAAAACACAGGTCATGGCTGGGCATCCCTAGGGACCCAGCGCCCGGGGGCACGTGTCCTACCCCGCCCACCCCAAGCTACGCCCCTGCCTGTCCGCAGCCTCCACTTGTCCCCACAGGCTTCCGGGATTCCTTTTCCTCATACGCGCGCCTCACGTGGTTTCCTAAGAATGGTTTCTTCGATCGTTAGGAAATTGCACGCCGTTCCCACAGCGCACCCGACCAACCAACTTCGGCCCGACGCCTTGCAGCATTCACGATCAACAATGTGACCAATTTCCGTCCCGAATTTGGTCGCTTTCTCGGTCGAGCATGCACTTGGCAGCATCGATTTTCATCCAATTTGATTAAAATAATCAGATTGGATGGTCGATCGGCCGCCGAGTCGCCTGATGTATGGCCACTATTCTGGCAGCTAGACTTGCCATTCAGGAAATGCTTTTGAAAACAAAGAAAACTATGAGAATCCCCCATGAGGAGATGGAATTGTCCAAAACTTGTTGATTCTGTCAGATTTATGGTAACTGCTTACTTTTTTCACTGGAGTGGTCCTTTAAAGGGACTTTAAATAGTAAAAAAAAAGCAAGCCTGGACTTGCCTGGGGCTTCCTTCAGCCCCCCGTAGCCCACGAGGCCCTTCTGTGTCCTCTGGATCACCTGCATGGTCCCACCGGTGGCTCCGTAAACCTGGCATCTTCAGCCAAAGTCACACATGTGCCCCCGGTGCCATCACATGCCTGTTGCCGTAATGGTCCTGCACATGCGCAGTACTCGAAAGACTGAAGTGCGCATGCGCAGGACCCTTACGGCCACAGTCGCAATGACCTGCTGGGAGTCTGGACGGACAGCATTGCGCCACTTTGCCCGAAGTTGCCAGGTTTACTGAGCCGCCAACGGGCCAGAGGACAATGAAGGACCTCGCGGCCATAGGTAAGTCCAGATTTGCTTTTTTTTTACCGTGCTCAGTGTCCCTTTAAGTATGTAAGCTTTTTAGTTTGTAAACATCGCAGTGCAGAGTTTTAAACATTTGTACAGAAATGCCACCATTGCACTGCACACTCCTGTACTTTATACTATAATCACTGATACGGTGTTCATGATTGTTGGGTCATTCCTATCTTTCCTCTCATTTCAGTGTTTGACGTGTTAAATAGCACCACGATTAAAGTCTCCCACATCATCGTCATCTTCTTCCTGGTGGCCGCCCTCATCTCCTGCTTCTTGGGATTGGCGACCACATGCCTGAACAGCGTCAGCAACCCCTACCTCACCTTCCTGGGTCCGCTGGGGGTTTATGTCTGGTCTTCCATAAACGGTAAACACACACAGAGCGGAGAACCTCATAAAGTGATATGGAAAAAAGAAAAAAATATTTCTACTGGTTTCCATCTTTACTGTTTCTCTACGATGCCAAAAGTGACATCACTTCTGCCCTTTTCTCTTTTTTTCCTTCAATCCAGCTCAGTGTTAATTTTCTCTCCCTACTGCCACAGCTGAATGTCCCTCCCATAGCAAACATTACCTAGACAACAGGCTTACATCACTGTGTAAACCTTTCAAAGGGTTAGGGAGATTCAATAACCTTCTGGTCATAAGCTGGCCATACACTGGCCCGATTTGCCGCCGATTCGACAGCAGATTCGATCACTGGGAATGCACCCGCCGATCCGATTTCCTCCCGAAATCGGATCGGTCCGTCGATCGCGCCGTGCGGGTTACTTCTGTCGATCGCCCGCGGGTAGGGAGCGCGTCGCTAGCGGCGGCCGATCCGATACAGTTATACATTACCTGACGCTGGCTCCCGGGCATCTTCTCCGCGTCTTCTCCGCATCTTCTCCGCGCTTCTCTCTTGCTTCCATCCCAGCGTACATTAACTTCCTGTGTCACTCCAGTGACCAGGAAGTTCAAATAGAGGGCGCTCTATTTGAACTTCCTGGTCACGGAGTGACACAGTGTACGCTGGGATGCGGTGCTGGGTGCAGCGCGGAGGAGAGGACCCGGAGCCAGCTTCAGGTAATGTATGCAGGGGGGGGGGGGGACAGGCGGCAGCGGCGGCTCCACAGATTGTGATCGGTTTCAGGCTGAAACCGATTCACAATCTGTTTGCAGTAAAGGCAGCCATACGATCCCTCTCTGATCAGATTCGATCAGATAGGGATCTGTCAGCTGGTCGATCTAATGGCAAATCGACCAGTGTATGGCTACCTATAGTGTCCTTAAGGTGGCCATACGCTGGCCGATTTGCCATCAGATCGACCAACAGATAGATCCCTCTCTGATCGAATCTGATCAGAGAGGGATCGTATGGCTGCCTTTACTGCAAACAGATTGTGAATCGATTTCAGCATGAAACCGATTCACTATCTGTGAAGTTGCCGCCGCCTCCCCCCCCTGCGCATACATTACCTGCCCCGCCGGCGTGTGTCCCCGCTGTCACCGCTGCGCCATCTCCGCTGGGTTCCGGCAGGTTTCACTTCTTCCTGTCTGGGGAAGTTTAAACAGTAGAGGGCGCTCTACTGTTTAAACTTCCTGTTCGGGACAGGAAGAAGTGAAGCCTGCCAGAACCCAGCGGAGATGGAGCAGCGGTGACAGCGGGGACACACGCCGGCGAGGCAGGTAATGTATTGCCGCTAGCGTCGGTCGTCGGAAATTTGAATGCCGCTATCGATGCACTCCCGACCCGCCGGTGATCGAGCGAAATCTTCTGCATGGACAGATCGACAGGAATGATCGATTTCGGATGGAAATCGATCATTCGGTCAGCGTTTGCGCAACGATTTCACAGCAGATTTGATCACACTGATCGAATCTGCTGTATATCGGCGGGAAAATCGTTAGGTGTGTGGGCCCTTTTAGTGTCTTATCCAAAATAGAAAGCTATCTGTTATTTGCTTGCTGAGATAAGCTTGTTACCATAGCTAAAAAAGGTCAAGGAAAAAAAGAATCCTGCTGGCACTGCACCATTGCTGTAGTTGAAGGAAACCAGAGACGAGAGATACTTACCTTTTTAAACATACCGGGGGCTTCCTCCAGCCCCATGGGCACGGATCTCTCCCACCCCGCCGTCCTCTGCTGCCTGCAGCTCCGGTATTGGGTCCCGTAACTTCCTCCAGTTGCGGCTAGTCTGCGCTAGAGGAAGTGCGCTCTTTACGTATTTCCCCAGCAGCTGCTGGAGAGATACGTAAATAGCGCTTTTTACTTGCGTCAGGCAGAATTTCAGTTTCTCCCTGCATCAGTGAGAGTTTGCTGGTTAGATCAGTGTTGTTGTGCTTATCCCCCCTCTTTCTCGGGTGTGATGTCACCTCCGCACACGGCTTGCTTTGTAGAAACTGAGGTATAATCAATAACGGCTCACAGAGAGACATCTCTATCTTTATTGGCGCCATAATAATGATGACGGATGTGAACACACCCTGGAAACACACATGAGCGAGACAGACAAAGCTCGGTCACAGGGCATTCTGGTACAGGAGGGACGATAGACAAACATTTCACATGGACTCCCACCAAAAAGCAAGCACCGCCATGTGGTGAAAATCTTGTACTGCATTTTCCACAGGAAAGGGGAAATAATGAGCACAATGCATAGCGTCTTAAAGCGGAATATAACCCTGCATTTCAACTTTGCTCTAAAACATTATTTACAGCATATCATATGCAAAAAGCATTTTTTTTTTACTAGACCAGCATTGGAAGGGTTAAACACAGAGGTTTTAAGTTCCGTGCAGACATTCAGATGGTTACATTCTATTTAGTTAGTGTGTAACTGTTTATCAATAGATACATCTCTTTGACTGTCCTCCAAGCTCCTTCTCAGTGAGAGAGATGAGTCATAATAAACACATATTTGTAAACAAAAAGTATCTAACTCAAGTTCGGATTCGGTTGCAGAAATCTCTAGGGACTTTAAAGCCCTGTGTAACCCTTCCAATGCTGGTCTAGTAAAAAAAAAAATGCTGGTTGCATATAATATACTGTAAATAATGTTTTAGAGCAAAGTTGAAATGCAGGGTAATATCTCACTTTTGAAAAAGTTTACAAACAAGTTTTCAAAAAAGTACTTTTTATCATAAAGGACTCATAGCTCCCAACTGTCCCTCTTTGGGAGCCCTGTCCCCCTGTCCACCTCATTTGTCCCTCTTTAAGGACTTTGTCCCTCTTTCTATGTAAATATATATATTTCTCTACTAAAATGTGTTTGATTGACTCTAAACTTTATTCCCATCCTTTCAATTGATATATTACTAATTGTAAAATGTTAATATGAAGGAAAATGAACCAGGATAGAAAAGAACCAGTGTGGTTTGAAATATAAAACATATTTTTTTAATGAAATCTTTATGGTATGCGTGACTAGGGGTGAGCGGGGACCGAATCAGGGGTGTGGCAGGGGCGTGGCTTAAAGAGACACTGAAGCGGGAAAAAAAATATGATATAGTGAATTGGTTGTGTACTATGAATAATTACTAGAAGATTAGCAGCAAAGAAAATATTCTCATATTTTTATTTTCAGGTATATAGTGTTTTTTCTAACATTGCATGATTCTATAATATGTGCAGATTACACAACACTCAGCATTCAAAATGATTCTTTCAGAGCAGTCTCTGAACTAATGACCTCTCCTCTGGCAGAGAAAAAGTAAATAGTTCAGGAACAGTTGAAGTAATAAAAGTCAGAAGACAGACCTCTCCAAGGAGGAGCGGGCATGCAGCAGTGGGGAGAAGGGCCTCCTTCAATGCCAAACCCACTGCGTACTACATACTGTGCGCAGTGCACGGAATTGAGTGCTAAATAGAATTGGAGATTGATGTCCTGTGTGTGTGTGTGGGGGGGGGGGGGGGGGTGCGCTTAGGCTTACTGCACCTCCCGTGGTCTGGCGGTGCGATAAGCCTAACCATAAGCCTAACCATAAGGCACTGTAGGCACGTGCCTACAGGTGCCTGATGATGAAAGGCATCTCACTCCCCACACTCTGAGAGCCTCCCTCCCTCCTTCATTACCTATCAGGAGTTCAGAGCATGTAAATGAGGGGTTACTCATCCTGCTCTCTGGTAGTAGAGAACAGAGGTGCCAGCAGGATAAAAATGTCTAAACACTTTAAAAATGCTTGGGAGGCAGCAGTGGACATACCTCCAAGAAGCAGACATGGTAACTGTCAATTTTGACAAAACAAATGTATTGTATATTCCCCAAGAAAGATGCAACACGCTTCGCAGGTATAGCCCGCTTCATCAGGGGCATAGACAGAATCCAGTCAGGAGCATGAAGAGCGCCTCTGTTCTCTACTACCAGATTTGTGTCCACCCTTGGTGGAGGGGTGATCTACCCCTTTCTTTCCGATCTACAGAGAGCGACTTCTTAATCCTGACTCCTGAGTGAGGACAGGATAATCTCCACACCTGCATGTACAGTGGTTGCCTGGAAGGTAAACCTGGTTTGTGAGTATCTTATTCTCACATTCAATTTTCCCTTGTTATTCAATACATACTACACTATATCGGGCTTTCGGTGTTCTTTTATATCATCCCGCTCTCTGCATTTCACTGACGAGATCTTCCTTCAGTCGGGGGCACCTCTAAGGCCCCGTTCACACTACATGTTTTGCCGTCCGGATTTCGGTAACGCATGCAAGAGGCAGACATCAGAAAGTGCATAAACTGCACTGTCTGATGTTCACACTGCATGCGTTCCGGACCAGTGCAGTCCGGGAACGCATGCTGCACGCATTTTTTAACAAAACGCACGGCTGACCCATTCATAGTGTTGAGCCGAAATTTTCGAAATTTCGCGTTACTATAATTACGCATGCGAAATTTGCTATTACGATGCAAAATTATGGTAGCGTAATTGCCATTAAAATCGTAATTGAAAATACCGTAAGCGTAATTTTCAACGCGTAATGTCGCGTTTTGTTCATATCGTAATTTCGCGTTAACCATAACGTAATTTCGCGTTAAACCATAACGTAATTTCGCATTTCTTCGTAATTTCGCGAATTTCGTAATTACTTATTAGCAGGGCTGCTCGCGAATTTTCGCCGAAGGCATTTTTGTCTGCATGCCGAATTTTGATGCGAAATATCACTACATGGCGAATTTTATATGCGAAATAGCATTCCGTAACGCGAAAACGACGCGAAAATTAACGCTTACAGTAATATGAACTATCGCGAAATTACGTTATGTAACTACGCTTACAAACGGTTGCATGCAAGGCAAACGTAATTTCGCGATACCCACTGTAATGCGAAAATTACGCTTACGCGGAATTTCGCGAAATCCTTCTTCATTACGATTATGTACTTACGGCCATAATCGTAATTACACTAATTACGCGAAATTTCGCGAAATCGTAATTAAGTCATTACGCTCATCTCTATTCACTTTAAGTGAATGCGATCAGCCATGCAACGCATACAAACGCAGATGGCATGCGATCCGAAGCGTTATGTTCCAATCGCACGGCCATCTGAGTTTGATGATGTGAACGTGGCTAGCTACTTAATTCTGAGGTTCCTCTAGCTACATAATACTTAGTGGCACCCCTAGCTACATGACATTGGGGGTCCTTCTGGCTAACTAATGCTATGGGGCACCTGAAGCTACCTATAATGGGCAAGGGAAGTAAGGGAGAAGTGAGCTGAGACAGCCAGCACACTTGCGGTGGAGCTTGGTGGGGTTCGTAGGTTCATGAGGGGTGAAGTCTAAGGTGCCAGGAAATCTGTGCCTATGGGCTCCTGTGGTGTAAATCCAGACCTGAGTCCAGGCAAATAAGAGTAAGATCTTTATGTACCCTGGATTGGCCAACATTTTTTAGTTAAAACATCCGCTAAAACTGTATGTGTTGAGTGGGAAGTGTGTGTGTGTGTGGTGTGTGTGTGTGTGTGTGTGTGTGTGTGTGGTGTGTGTGTGTGTATGTGTATGTGTGTGTGTGTGTGACTGTGTGTGTGTGTGTGTGTGTGTGTGTGTGTGTGTGTGTGTGTGTGTGTGTGTGTGTGTGTGTGTGTGAAAGGGGGGGGGGGGGGAGGGGGTTGTAAGCGTTCGGATGAGCAGTGGTGAGCAGCGACTTCTGTGGTGGTTGGCTTTTTCAAAACTGTTTCCATTTGTGGCAAGAGGACATGTGCACGACCACCAAGAAACAGAAAGTGAGGGAGAGATTTCCCATCTAGAACACAGACAAGATATAAAAGCCACACAGGTCTAACCCTTCCTGTGTTGGCACCCCTGAGTACCAATAGCGCTCCAGGCGACGGCTTCTAATGTCTTTGGTCAACAACTGCCCTGCCCTACCACTTTTCTATCAAAGAATAAGAAAAAAAAGTTTTGAAGAGTTCCAGTTTTGAAGTATTGTTTATTTTATTAACTTTTTATTTCTTCACCCCCTCTAGGGATTCTAGTCCTGCTTGCTATGATTGTCTATGCTATCAACATAGAGGTGAACAAGCTGCCGAGGGAGCTGGTGAAAGCCATGGACATGGGAAGCGATGAGTTTAGCAGCAGTCAGAACACATACGGCTACTCGTACTGGCTCCTCCTCCTCAGTATATTCCTGAGTATGTGCACCATCGGGGTCATCTACTACTACCAACACATCCGCTACAGCCAGCAGAAACAACAGGAGAGGCCGATGGAGTCCGCCAGCAAGGACGTCATCTTATTCTGAGAGCAGAGGCTGGGGTCACCGCAAGCCTGGCCAGGGACTTATCAGTTAATTGCTTCCACGATAAATCGGCAAGACGGTCTGCGGAGAACAGTTCCAGGCCAGAGAGGCATGTGTGCGAATGTAAAACTCTAACAACCCTAGAATGAGGAGATTCCACCAGCGAATAGACTCTAACTGCTTCTACGCACTCATTTACAGCATATTAAAGTATTATTTTTGCAGTAAACTTCTACAAGGTCTTTTATAAAATTTACGTTGAAAGCTTATATAGGCTTTTACTTACAGAAACACTACAGAAAGTCACTAGGGGGCGCTGAAGAGGAGTACAATCTAATCTATTAAAGCTAAATTGTAAATACACAATTTGATAGGTTAACTAAAGGAGGGCCTGAATGTTCTATTTTTTGGTGGTGAGGCTTCTTCAGGTAAAAGTCCTGTTTTAAAACTTTGGTCATATCATCTTAGACAACAGAGCTGAGGTGATCAACAGGCCATGTGGGATGGATGCATGGCTTAAAGGGACCTTGTAGTGGATACAAATTTACCTTATATAGGTTTTCCTAGTTCAGACAGCTGAAAATTGTTGAGATCCAACCATAGCATGGTGGGTGGTGGGATCTGCAACTGCTCCCACCTGCTCTGCTAACTCCCTCCTCCCCTCTCCCTTCTGATGAGTCATGCTGTCTGTTCGCCTCTCTGCTAACTCTGCTAGCTCCCTCCTCACCCCTCCCTTCTGATGAGTCATGCTGTTTGTTCTCCTCTCTGCTAACTCACTCCTCATCCCTCCCTTCTGATAAGTCATGCTGTTTGTTCTCCTCTCTGCTAACTCACTCCTCACCCCTCCCTTCTGATAAGTCATGCTGTCTACTCTCCTCTCTGATAACTCCCTCCACACCCTTCTCTTCTGATGAGTCATGCTGTCTGCTCTCCTCTCTGCATACTCCCTCCTCACCCCTCACTTCTGATGAGTCACACTGTCTACTCTCCTCCCTGCTAACTCCCTCCTCACCCCTCCCTTCTGATAAGTCATGCTGTCTGCTCTCCTCTCTGTTAACCTCCTCATCACCGACTCACTTCTGATAAGTCATGCTTTTTTGTCCAAGTGTCTACTGTGTCTGCTGATCTCCTGGTCTTCTTGGGCTTATTCCCAGACAACGATGAACACCAGTCTGACTTTTCTCTGCAAAGATATGAGAGCAGACAGCATGACTGTGCAGGCAAGACTGAACTCTCTGATTTTAGTGTACATTTATGGAAGTGGAAACTGTTGAGAATAAATGTTCTGATGTTACACACTTTTCAGGATGATATTTTTGATAGCAGAACGTGTATGTACAGAGCTAAGCACACAAATAACTGCTGTATTCCTTTTTTCTTACTTTGAAAAAGTTAAACATCAGGTATGCAAGTGACAGTTTCTGTGCAGTGAGACCTGGTCAGATTATAGCGGAACTCTCACTGATAAGGAACTACAACCATAAAACTCTCTTGTGGCAGTAAATGGCTTCTGAAAGCAGGAAAGAGATCAAAAGGGTCGATACATTATAGCTTTGGCCAGGGCCGGGCCGAGGCATAGGCTGGAGAGGCTCCAGCCTCAGGGCGCAGTGTAGGAGGGGGCGCAGAATTCATTCAGCTGTCATTCCTAATTGTGTTTGAAGCAGAAAAAAATAATAAAAGGGGATACATAGCAGTGACTGCAAGCCAGAGAACTACATATTAAGGTGTTGGGGAGGTTGTGGGCCCTGTGGCGCCTCTTAGTCTAATAGCAATCAGTGTGTGACGGCTGGGGTGGCAGGGATGGAGGGGCGCACTACGTGTCTCAGCCTTGGGTGCTGGAAGGACCTTGTCCCGGCTTTGGCTTTGGCATACTTCAATGAATGTGTGAGCAGAGACACAATGAAATGTAAAAACTTAAAAAGTAGATTAAAATAGAAAAAAATTGTGGATTAGGAATATAGATACGATTATTTATCTTCCTCAGTTTTATTTTCACCTCTATGTCCTTAAAGGGACCCTGACTGGTGTCAAAAAACTGAAAACTGGACTTACCTGAGGCTTCCTCCAGCCCACCATAGCCCACAAGGTTCCTGGCATCCTCCTGGCCCCCTCCACAGTCCTGCTAGCGACTCCAGTAACACGCCAACATAGGGTGCAACGGGCCGAGCACGCGCAACTTCACCTGAAGTCGGCCCATTACCGGAGCCGCCTGTGGGACCGCGTAGGGGGGCCAGAAGGATTCTGGGGACCTTGTGGACTACGGTGGGCTAGAGGAAGCCCCAGGTAAGTCCAGTTTTCTGTTTTAGGACACCGGTCTAGGTCCCTTTAAAGGATTTTTAAAAATCTTGTGCTGCTACCTGTACTATTGAAGGGCTAAATAAAAAAAAGTTTTGCTGAAAGTAAGAAAGGCAACTTTTGCACTCTCTACTCCCTGAGCCTTCATGTGGTATATTTAGAACTTTCAAATGCAAAGAACAAAATAGGTATTCAATTTGGATAATGTGGAAAAAGATTACAACTTCTGTAGAACATTTATTGCTGTCTGTAACCTGTTGGGAAGATTTTATCTCTCTCCCTGTCCACAGGACCACTGTCACTGTGACTTTACTATGATCCCCAATGACCCCAGAAGCAAGAGGTGAGGGGACAGTAATAAACTGGGATAGAGCAATGATTATTACCAGGGCTGTGGAGTCGGTACAAAAATCTTCAGACTCCAACTCCTCAGTTTATGAAACCACGACTCCGACTCCAACTCCAACTCCGGGTAACCAAAATGGCTCCGACTCCTCGACTCCGACTCCTTAGTCTAATATTTAACAGGGCTGTGAATTTTGTACAAAAATCACCCGACTCTCGACTCCGACTCCTCAGTTTATGAAACCACGACTCCAACTCCACTCCGGGTGCCCAAAATTGCCCCGACTCCAACTCCGACTCCACAGCCCTGATTATTACGTAATAGCTGTTCTGAATGTTGTATTTTTGTGTGGTATGTAAGTATTTCCCTGGACATTGTAAAGTTTTATTTAAAAAAAAAAGGCGGGTTAAAAAAGTTTTGTAAATGTATCATTCCTTTAAGAAATTGTCAATATTTCCCTTGGTTAATAAAGATTTATTTAAACAACATCCAAATTAAGTTTTTCAGTTTGTAATAGAATTTTAGTACAAAAACTTTAAACTGAAGTTTTGTCATACAAAACACTAAACAGACAGCCCCTGTGTAAAGACTAGCATACACATGCTCAGTCTCTGTCGCCGTAAACGAACGTTAATTGACTGTTCTGGAAACGACTGCTGTCTGCTGTACAGACATAATGTTTGGCTATAGCCGGGTAAGCTTGATAAACCGTAAACAACACATTTTTATATTAAAAAAAATTCACTAAAATGTGTTAAACTGTTTCAACATTCTGCAAAATCTATTCTGGTGTTTAGTTACACTTTAAAGAGGAACTTTAATCCAGTATTAAACTTCATCTCATTCAGTAGCTGATACACCTTTTCCCATGAGAGATCTTTACCTTTTCTCCAATAGATCATCAGGGGGGGTCTGTATGGCTGATATTGTGGTGAAACCCCTCCCACAGTGTGATGTCATGACCATGGTCCTGACGGCTTCGTGTCTGTGAATTTGCATTGTGGGAAATAACGACTTTTCCAACTGCCAAGCAAGCAGTATCTCGCTCTGTGCATAGAACTCTCAGTAACAAACATTCCACACAGACCACCTGACAGGACTACAGATGTCACCACCAGTGATAAATTTCAGAATGTAAAAAAGGGAGAGGAAAGATGTTACAATGGGCAAACACTGACTAAATAACCTATAAATGAATCTTGTAAACAATAAGCAATTGTATTCATTATTTTATTTTCACTACATGTTCTCTTTAAATAAAAATCTGACATTGAATTGCTTAGGCTTCTTTCACACTTTAAAAAAATGTGTGTACATCGTGTGGTATTGCGATTTTGCTATTGTAGCACATCTTATGTATTTCAGTGCCATCGCATTTAACATGTTTTTTACTTTTTTCGTGCGGTGCGATTGCGATTTTTCTGAGTTTTAAAAATGTCTGTCGGTGCTGCATTTTTTGCATATGTTGTACAAATCCCATGCGATGCAAGTCCATGGAAATATAGAAAAATCATGTTTGGAATGCAAAAAAATAAATAATCACATGCAGTTTAGAAGTTGGCATGGGGCACAGCACAGAAGCAGACAAGGCGGAGCAGCACAGGAGCAGGCATAGCAGTGCAGCACAAGGGTCAGCATGACGCCCATGGTGCTGTAGCGCCCATGGCACATGCTATGCCTCCACCCCTCTAGATACGCCTCTGTCTCCACTCAGTGTGTGGGTTTTCTCTGGACACTCTGGTTTTCTCACACATCTACTATGGACATCACATCCACATCACATGACTATGGAAGGGACTAGATTGTGAGCCGCTCTGAGGGACAGTTAGTGACAAGACAATATACTCTGTACAGCGCTGCGTAAGAAATCGGTGGTATATAAATACTAAATGATAAATGTTACCTGGCAGAGATCAGGAGGACTTGATCCCTTGGGTGACATTGCAAGGCCAAGGCTGAAGGCTATAGTCTTCCTTTGCTTCTGATTCTTCCTAGTCTCTGTTTATTCCTAGTTCCTATGTTCCCAATTTTAATTAAGTCATTTTCACTGCAGTTCCTCTTGAAGTTACACATGTCTCTGCTTGAAACTGAACTCTCGGTAACTTATGCTAAATTTTGCTGATAAGAAAGCTGAACTTTGGTTAAAAATTAGCATTTTTGTAGAAATGTTCCTGTAATTTCCGCCCCTGGAGAATGAGATGTTTGTAAAAACTGGGAGGGATTTCACTGTGAGCTGTTGCTGAGCGTTATTGGTGAGTTGGGAAACAATGACAGAAATTTGAAATTCACTTTTGAGGCTAGCGAGACTGAGTTGACTTTTTTTTGGATCTGTGGATCCGTAAAGAAGATGAGAGATTTGTGACAATGACTTACCGGAAACTGACAGCAGGGAATACGCGTACGTTAAAAAGGGGCGCCGGGAAAAAAGGGCGCAGGGTTTTAAACAATAAGCATGAATAACGTTTAAAAAATAATTGTGCTGTATTTCGTTTAAAAATAATGTTTTATAAAGTTATAAATCATTAAATAATGTGTATGAAATCGGCAATTGTAAAAACGTTAATCTTTCCTGTTTAAAAAGTGAAATTTATAATAACGTTTTATAAAACATTAATAAGAATGTTACTAAAGCTATACCTAACCTTACTCTCACACAGAACCCTCCCTGTACCTATCCCTAACCCCTAGACCCCCCCCCCTGGTGGTGCCTAAACCTAAGACCCCCCTGGTGGTGCCTAAACCTAAGACCCCCCTGGTGGTGCCTAAACCTAAGACCCCCCTGGTGGTGCCTAAACCTAAGACCCTCCTGGTGGTGCCTAAACCTAAGACCCTCCTGGTGATGCCTAAACCTAAGACCCCCCTGTGATAAGCATTAATAACGTTTTAAAAAAAATATTGTGCGGTTTTTCGTTTAAAAATAATGTTTTTTAAAAAAATTGTACGGTTTTTCGTTTAAAAATAATGTTTAAAAAATTATAAATCATTAAATAATGTGTAATCATGAGAAGCAGTTATAAAACATTCAAAGCCTCCGGGCGCCGCTTTTAAAACGTTATTTTTCTCCGGCGCCCTTTTTTCCTGTTGGGTGCCCATTAAACGATATTTATTATGGGAGTGAATGGCACCCAAATTTCCTGCTTCCGGGAAGCCTCTGTTGCACTATTACCATCATTTGATATCCCAAAAACATGCGGTACCTAGAGGCCAATTTCATAGGCATAAAAGAAATTGCACATTGGAGCGGGATTTTGAGAGAGAGAGACAGGAATTGAGATGTAAGTTGTTGCAAAGGGGATATCCTGAGGAGTTAGTGGAACAGGAATTCCAGAGAATGAGGGAAAAGAGGAGGGATGAGATTTGCACAGGTCGATCTCCGAAGAAAAAAGTGGAAAGGAGTGGGAATGGTGACCCAATCAGGTTTGTTACTGCGTATGGAGCACATTGGTATGGTTTACAGAACATATTACAGAAACATTGGAATGTGTTAATGCTTGATAAGAGGATTGCCAATACCATAGGTGAAAGGCCGTATATGACAGCAAGAAGGGCCTCAAACCTTAAAAATATGTTGGTGAGGTCAGAATTCAATAGCGTACACAGGGAAATCTGGTTGGGCAGATTACCCCAGAAATTTGGGATGTACAGTTGTGGAAATTGTAATGTCTGTGGCCTGGTAGAAAGGACAAAAACTTTTTCTAATGCAAAGGGAACTAAAACTTTTGAAATCAGAGATAACATCAATTGTAACTCAGAAAGAATTGTATATTGCATTACATGTCCCTGTAACTTGTTGTATATAGGGAAAACTAAGCGGAGATTGGGAACGAGGATTGGGGAACATGTGAAAAACATTGAGAAGGCAGAAAAAGATAGCCCTATGGGGTCACATTTGGAAAAGTATAACAAGGATCCATCAGGCTCGAACACGGTAAATCCAGCGCTGGAGACTTGGGCGCAGCAGCGCAGGAGACTTGGGCGCAGCCGGCGCCACCATAGGCCGTAATAGGAACTACGGCTATCGCAGGCACAGGGAGTAACTTCAGCGCCGTCAGAAGACGGATCTGAAGTTGCTTTTAAAACAATAATTCGGCTTCCAGCTATTGCTGGAAGCCGAATTATTTCATTCCCCCACTATCCATGTCGGCCTGGAGGGGGAATAGTAATTAAAACGGCCCGGACTTGTGCGGCAGCAGGATTAGCCATATACTGGCTGTGTCCTGCGCCCAAGTCTCCGGCGCCGTTCTCTCTCGTACGCATCAGGCTTACGTTTCAAATGGATTATTAAACAGAAGATATCAAATAGAGGTGGTGACCAGAGTTGGGCCGAACCTCCGATTTTAGGTTCGCGAACCGGGTTCGCGAACTTCCGCGGAAGGTTCGGTTCGCGTTAAAGTTCGCGAACCGCAATAGACTTCAATGGGGATGCGAACTTTGAAAAAAAAATTTATGCTGGCCACAAAAGTGATGGAAAAGATGTTTCAAGGGGTCTAACACCTGGAGGGGGGCATGGCGGAGTGGGATACACGCCAAAAGTCCCCGGGAAAAATCTGGATTTGACGCAAAGCAGCGTTTTAAGGGCAGAAATCATATTGAATGCTAAATGACAGGCCTAAAGTGCTTTAAAACATCTTGCATGTGTATACATCAATCAGGTAGTGTAATTAAGGTACTGCTTCACACTGACACACCAAACTGTTCACTGAACAGAACAGGTATGCAGTGGTGGGTTCACAGAACAGGTATGCAGTGGTGGGTTCACAGAACAGGTATGCAGTGGTGGGTTCACAGTACAGGTATGCAGTGGTGGGTTCACAGAACAGGTATGCAGTGGTGGGTTCACAGTACAGGTATGCAGTGGTGGGTTCACAGAACAGGTATGCAGTGGTGGGTTCACAGAACAGGTATGCAGTGGTGGGTTCACAGAACAGGTATGCAGTGGTGGGTTCACAGAACAGGTATGCAGTGGTGGGTTCACAGAACAGGTATGCAGTGGTGGGTTCACAGAACAGGTATGCAGCCAGGCAGGGGCGTAGCAATAGGGGGTGCAGCGGTAGCAACCGCATCGGGGCCCTTGGGCCAGAGGGGCCCCGAAGGGCCCTCCCTCAACTACAGTATTAGCTCTCTATTGGTCCTGTGCTCATAATAATCACTTCTATAGATACTTTGAATAGTGGTAATCATTAACAAACTGTTTCCCATCCCTTCCTTGCACCTCTGACTCTGTAGTTGCCACTGGCAGGTTTTGGTGCACCGTATCAATTGCTATGTATAGAGTGCTTGGGGGGCCCCATTGTAAAACTTGCATCGGGGCCCACAGCTCCTTAGCTACGCCACTGCAGCCAGGAACAAGCTAAGCCTAACTAATCTTTCCCTATGAGAGAGAGTGTGCAGCAGCTCGCCCTACTCTCACTAATGCAGGCAGGCAGTGGCACACGAGTGACCGTAATGGTCGCCGCTGCCTGCCTTTTAGTAGGGGGGAGTGGCTCCAGGGGCTAGTGTAGCCTAATTGGCTACACTGTGCCTGCTGACTGTGATGTAGAGGGTCAAAGTTGACCCTCTATGCATTATGGGGCGAACCGAACTTCCGCAAAGGTTTGCCTGCGGGACGCGAACGAGAACCACGGAAGTTCGCATGGAACCGTTCGGCCCAACTCTAGTGGTGACATTGAGAAGGAACTGTATAAAATTGAAACAACTTGGATCTACCGTTTGGGAACAAAGATCCCGCATGGCCTGAACTCTGATATAAATATGGTATACTTTCTTGATTAAGAGAGGTCAGTGGAAAGGTAGAATATTGAAGTGTGGAAGATGGCTTAAAACAGGAACAACAATTGAAGTTGCTCTGTGTGTGATGGCCTATATTGTTAAGTCATGGAGAGTAAACTATGAGCTGTTGGGGAGGTGTTTGAATGAAATCCCTCTCCCCACTCCCGGATTGAGGATGACAGAACTGTGATGGGAAACAGATAAAAGGAAGGGGGAAACAATATGCCCTAACCCATTTACGCTTTGAAAAAAGCTCCGTGGGCGGGGCGAAACGCGTCAGCGGGAGGGCCTGGTCTGAACTAGTAAGCGCTCACAGTATCCGGAACGCCAAGCGGCACCAGTGGAATCCCCCCGGAACAGCATAGTGGTGGACAGAGGGCGAGGTGACGCATGGCGTCGGGTGAGGTTACAAACTACATGCCCTGAGCGGAGCTCACTCGCGAAGAGCCCTCAACAGCCGTGGCACTGCCGGTGAGGGGAGGACCTTTCCAACTCATGGACGTTTTGGTGAAGTATATGCCCATTATATGATGTGAGGATAAACCTTTATCACGTGTCTGCAGAATTTTCCTGGAAGATTGCAGTGTCATTATATCAATCGAAAATTGGTTATTACCATCGCAGTGACAGTGGGGTTAATCTTATATGCGCTCATTGTTTATGACCACCAGTGTTTTTTAATGGTTATAGAGGGGAGGGTTGATGTATTGCATTTGCTGGATGTTCTTTGTACGCCATGAATAAAGATGATTTTGTATAGCACATGTAGAGACGGAGGTTTTTGAATTGGTTTGCATTGTTGTCTAGGGTACCAAAGTCTCTCCTCTTATTGAGTAATGCTCTATCAGACACATTGGCCACCCGATATTTATTGAGATAGTTCCCTGGAGAATGAGATGTTTGTAAAAACTGGGAGGGATTTCACTGTGAGCTGTCGCTGAGCTGCGCATGCACCATATACTGCATCTCGTGTAAGACAAAACCTCGCTGGGATGCGCTGGGTGGGGCCTGGGGGGTTAGGGCTGTCGCTGAGCTGCGCATGCACCATATACTGCGTCTCGTGTAAGACAAAACCTCGCTGGGATGTGGTGAGTGGAGCCTGGGGGGTTAGGGCTGTCGCTGAGCTGTACATGCACCATATACTGCATCTCGTCTAAGACAAAACCTTGCTGGTATGTGCTGGGTGGAGCCTGGGGGGTTAGGGCCATCTCTCACTGAAAATATCCATGGGCATCGCAAATGAGCTGCAATAGCAATTTTCTCTATTCACATGGGAGTGCGTTGTGACATGATTTTCACGCTTTTGGACGGGTTGAACAGCGCAATTGCATCTGCAATTTTCAAGGGAAAAAAGTGTGGTAAAAATGTTTACATTGCTGGATTGCTAGAAAATCGTATAGTATCTGCTAGAGGTTCAACAACATTAATACTTAAACTCAGGGCCGGTTTTTTCCATAAGGCACTGTAGGCATGTGCCTACAGGCGCCTGATGATGGGAGGGCCCCTCACTCCCCTTTCCAAGCACCTCCCTCTTTCCTTCCCTATGCAGAGTCATGATGAGTTTAAATGAGAGGTTACTCACCTTACTCTTCCACTGACAAGAGCTCCCTTCAGTCAGGGGCATCTTTGGCTACTTAATATTGAGGTTCTGCTAGCTACCTGATACTTGGGGGGATCTCTAGCTACTTAATACTGAGGATAGCTCTGGCTACCTAATACTAAGGGGTACCTGTAGCTACCTATGATGGGCAAGGGAACTAAGGTGCCAGGACATCTGTGCCTATAGGATCCTGTGAGGTAAATCCGGACCTGCCAAAACTGCAGTATAGTAAAGCAACCACAAGATGTCGCTGTCTGTAAAATTATGCAAAGATCTCTATGGTATTGTGATTTCCTATATTCTGTGTGTTCCTCTCTGTTCTAAGCTGCATTTACTGATGATGGTGATGTATGATGGATCTCTGCACGTTTGCTTCAGTAAAGAGCTCTAACTTGTTATACTGGGTGCCTATCTGCGTGTACAGACCACTTTGCTCCATCAGTACCGCGATCGCTATGTTAATTTTCTCTGCTCTTATACTTTCTACACAGATGAAAAAGCACACAAAATGCATTATGACCGATGTGTGCAATCTGGCAACAGGAGTGTAACAATAGATGGGAAAGGTGGGGGGGGGGCAGGAGCTGGGGGGGTTCTGCAGATTGACAGTGGAGTATTATACATTACCTCCTCTCGGCAGCGATACAGGTCCTCTTTACTTCCTATTCAGTTTTGGGAGCAGGTAATGTATATGTTACGGCTACCAAATACTGGGGCACCTCTGTCTAATACTGGGGGACACCTCTGGCTGCCTTATTACCTAATACTGGGGGGCACCTCTGGGGCTACCCAATACTGGGGACACCTCTGGCTACCTAATACTGGGGACACCTCTGGCTACCTAATACTGGGGGGCACCTCTGGCTACCTAATACTGGGGGACACCTCTGGCTACCCAATACTGGGGGACACCTCTGGCTACCCAATACTGGGGGACACCTCTGGCTACCCAATACTGGGGTACACCTCTGGCCACCTAATACTGGTGACACCTCTGGCTACCTAATACTGGGGACACCTCTGGCCACCCAATACTGGGGTACACCTCTGGCCACCTAATACTGGTGACACCTCTGGCTACCTAATACTGGGGTACACCTCTGGCCACCTAATACTGGTGACACCTCTGGCTACCTAATACTGGGGACACCTCTGACTACCCAATACTGGGGACACCTCTGGTTACCTAATACTGGTGACACCTCTGGCTACCTAATACTGGGGACACCTCTGGCTACCTAATACTGGGGACACCTCTGACTACCTAATACTGGGGACACCTCTGGCTACCTAATACTGGGGACACCTCTGGCTACCTAATACTGGGGGACACCTCTGGCTACCCAATACTGGGGACACCTCTGGCTACCTAATACTGGGGGACACCTCTGGCTACCTAATACTGGGGGACACCTCTGGCTACCCAATACTGGGGACACCTCTGGCTACCTAATACTGGGGACACCTCTGGTTACCTAATACTGGGGACACCTCTGACTACCCAATACTGGGGGACACCTCTGGCTACCTAATACTGGGGGACACCTCTGGCTACCTAATACTGGGGGACACCTCTGGCTACCCAATACTGGGGACACCTCTGACTACCTAATACTGGGGACACCTCTGGCTACCCAATACTGGGGACACCTCTGGCTACCTAATACTGGGGACACCTCTGGTTACCTAATACTGGGGACACCTCTGACTACCCAATACTGGGGACACCTCTGGTTACCTAATACTGGTGACACCTCTGGCTACCTAATACTGGGGACACCTCTGGCTACCTAATACTGGGGACACCTCTGGCTACCTAATACTGGGGACACCTCTGGTTACCTAATACTGGGGACACCTCTGGTTACCTAATACTGGGGACACCTCTGGTTACCTAATACTGGTGACACCTCTGGCTACCTAATACTGGGGACACCTCTGGCTACCTAATACTGGGGACACCTCTGGTTACCTAATACTGGGGACACCTCTGGCTACCCAATACTGGGGACACCTCTGGCTACCTAATACTGGGGACACCTCTGGTTACCTAATACTGGGGACACCTCTGACTACACAATACTGGGGACACCTCTGGTTACCTAATACTGGTGACACCTCTGGCTACCTAATACTGGGGACACCTCTGGCTACCTAATACTGGGGACACCTCTGGTTACCTAATACTGGGGACACCTCTGGTTACCTAATACTGGTGACACCTCTGGCTACCTAATACTGGGGACACCTCTGGCTACCTAATACTGGGGACACCTCTGGCTACCTAATACTGGGGACACCTCTGGTTACCTAATACTGGGGACACCTCTGGTTACCTAATACTGGGGACACCTCTGGCTACCTAATACTGGGGGCACCTCTGGCCACCTAATACTGGGGTACACCTCTGGCTACCTAATACTGGGGACACCTCTGACTACCCAATACTGGGGGCACCTCTGGCTACCCAATACTGGGGACACCTCTGGTTACCTAATACTGGGGACACCTCTGGCTACCTAATACTGGGGGCACCTCTGGCTACCTAATACTGGGGACACCCCTGGTTACCTAATACTGGGGACACCTCTGGTTACCTAATACTGGGGACACCTCTGGCTACCTAATACTGGGGACACCTCTGGCTACCCAATACTGGGGGACACCTCTGGCTGCCTAATACTGGGGACACCTCTGGTTAACTAATACTGGGGACACCTCTGGCTACCCAATACTGGGAGACACCTCTGGCTACCCAATACTGGGGGACACCTCTGGCTGCCTAATACTGGGGACACCTCTGGTTAACTAATACTGGGGACACTTCTGGCTACCCAATACTGGGAGACACCTCAGGCTACCCAATACTGGGGGCACCTCTGGCTACCCAATACTGGGGGACACCTCTGGCTACCCAATACTGGGGGACACCTCTGGCTACCCAATACTGGGGGACACCTCTGGCTACCCAATACTGGGGGACACCTCTGGCTACCCAATACTGGGGGACACCTCTGGCTACCCAATACTGGGAGACACCTCTGGCTACCCAATACAGGGAGACACCTCTGACTACCCAATACTGGGGGACACATCTGGCTACCCAATACTGGGGACACCTCTGGCTACCCAATACTGGGGACACCCCTGACTACCCAATACTGGGGACACCCCTGGCTACCCAATACTGGGAGACACCTCTGGCTACCCAATACTGGGGGACACCTCTGGCTACCCAATACTGGGGGACACCTCTGGCTACCCAATACTGGGGGGCACCTTTGGCTACCCAATACTGGGGGGCACCTCTGGCGACCCAATACTGGGAGACACCTCTGGACACCTAATACTGGGGGCACCTCTGGCCACCCAATACTGGGAGACACCTCTGGCCACCTAATACTGGGGGGCACCTCTGGCTACCCAATACAGGGAGACACCTCTGGCTGCCTAATACTGGGGGGCACCTCTGGCTACCCAATACAGGGAGACACCTCTGGCTACCTAATACTGGGGACACCTCTGACTACCTAATACTGGGGGCACCTCTGGCTGCCTAATACTGGGGACACCTCTGGCTACCTAATACTGGGGACACCTCTGGCCTCCTAATACTGGGGACACCTCTGGCCACCTAATACTGGGGACACCTCTGGCTACCTAATACTGAGGACACCTCTGGCCTCCTAATACTGGGGACACCTCTGGCCTCCTAATACTGGGGGCACCTCTAGCTACCTAACACTGGGGGTAACTCTGACCACCTAATACTGGGGGCACCTCTGACCACCTAATACTGGGGGCACCTTTGGCCACCTAATACTGGGGGCACCTCTGGCCACCTAATACTGGGGGCACCTCTGACTACCTAATACTGGGGGCACCTCTGGCTACCTGATACTGGGGGCACCTCTGGCCACCTAATACTGGGGGCACCTCTGGCCACCTAATACTGGGGACACCTGACCACCTAATACTGGGGGCACCTCTGGCCACCTAATACTGGGGACACCTCTGGCCACCTAATACTGGGGACACCTCTGGCCACCTAATACTGGGGGCCACCTCTTACCACCTAATACTGGGGGCACCTCTGGCCACCTAATACTGGGGGCACCTTTGGCCACCTAATATACTGGGGGCACCTCTGGCCGCCTAATACTGGGGACACCTCTAACTGCCTAACACTGGGGGTAACTCTGGCAACCTAACACTGGGGTTCGTTGGTGTTGGGGTCCAGTGGCGTAGCTAAGGAGCTGTGGGCCCCAATGCAAGTTTTACAACGGGGCCCCCCAAGCACTCTATACATAACAATTTATACGGCGCACCAAAATCTGCCAATGGCAACTACAGTGTCAGAGGTGCAAGAAGGGGATGGGAAATAGCTTGATAATAATTACCACTGTTCAAAGTATCTATAGAAGTGATTATTATTATTATTATTATTATTATTGATTTATAAAGCGCCAACATATTCCGTGGCGCTGTACAAAGTAAGAAACAAACATGGGGTACATAATAATACAGACAATGGTGTACACCAATATACAAGATACATAATTAGTGACAAAATACAAAGAATGATACAAAATACAAATTATAGAATTGGTAATGACAGTGATAAAATTAACATGATGAATAAAATGTATAATGGTTACCAAGACACAAAAGGGGGAGAGAGCCCTGCCCTTGCGAGCTTACAATCTAAAGGGAATGGGGGGAAACAAGTGGAGGGGTAGTATGCAGCAAATATATAGAGGCAGTGTGTTTTAGGATACCTAGTAGGAGTGCAATTTGGTCTTAGTACAAAGGGAAGTGGCCTAAGGTAGAGCATATGCTTGTCGGAACAAGTGTGTTTTTAGAGAGCGTTTAAAGGTAGCAAAGGTTGGCGAGTGACGGATGTGTTGTGGGAGGGCATTCCAGAGGAGGGGTGAAGCGCGTGCGAAGTCTTGTAAACGTGAATGTGAGGAGTTGATTTTAGAGGAGGACAACAGAAGATCATGTGCCGATCTGAGATTGCGATTGGGTTTGTATCTGGAGATTAATGAGGATATGTACCGGGGGGAGAGATCGTGGAGAGCTTTGTAGGTTAGGGTTAGGAGTTTGAACTGAATCCTCTGGTTAATTGGCAGCCAGTGAAGAGCTTGACAAAGAAGGTCGGCAGAGGAAGATCGAGAAGAGAGATGAATGAGACGAGCAGCTGAGTTCAGTACTGACTGGAGCAGGGCCGGCCTTAGGTTTCACAGCGCCCTGAGCATAACCAGATTTTGGCGCCCCCCCCCCCCCAATTCATCCTCTCTGCGTGTGAGCGCACCACACACATACACTAATAGGGGGGGGGGTGCAATCTGCTGCCTAAATACACTAAAAGGGGATCTGCGACTGCGAGACCAGTAGCCTATATACACTAAAGGGGGAATCTGCCTACATCTACAAGACTAGTAGCCTATATACACTAAGGAGGGGGGATCTACCATAGGTAGGTGCCCCCAGTATAGGTTAGATAGGTAGCTGCCCCCAGTATAGGTTAGATAGGTAGCTGCCCCCAGTATAGGTTAGATAGGTAGCTGCCCCCAGTATAGATTAGATAGGTAGCTGCCCCCAGTATAGATTAGATAGGTTGCTGCCCCAAGTATAGATTAGATAGGTAGCTGCCCCCAGTATAGATTAGATAGGTAGCTGCCCCCAGTATAGATTAGATAGGTAGCTGCCCCCAGTATAGATTAGATAGGTTGCTGCCCCCAGTATAGATTAGATAGGTAGCTGCCCCCAGTATAGATTAGATAGGTAGCTGCCCCCAGTATAGATTAGATAGGTAGCTGCCCCCAGTATAGATTAGATAAGTAGCTGCCCCCAGTATAGATTAGATAGGTAGCTGCCCCCCAGTATAGGTTAGATAGGTAGGTGCCCCCAGTATTGGCTAGATAGGTAGCTCCCCCCAGTATAGATTAGATAGGTAGCTGCCCCCAGTATAGGTTAGATAGGTAGCTCCCCCCAGTATAGATTAGATAAGTAGCTGCCCCCCCAGTATAGGTTAGATAGGTAGGTGCCCCCAGTATAGATTAGATAGGTTGCTGCCCCCAGTATAGATTAGATAGGTTTCTGCCCCCAGTATAGATTAGATAGGTTTCTGCCCCCAGTATAGATTAGATAGGTAGGTTCCCCCAGTATAGGTTAGATAGGTAGGTTCCCCCAGTATAGGTTAGATAGGTAGCTGCCCCCAGTATAGATTAGATAAGTAGCTGCCCCCAGTATAGATTAGATAGGTTGCTGTCCCCAGTATAGGTTAGATAGGTAGGTGCCCCCAGTATTGGCTAGATAGGTAGCTCCCCCCAGTATAGATTAGATAGGTTGCTGCCCCCAGTATAGATTAGATAGGTAGCTGCCCCCCAGTATAGATTAGATAGGTAGCTGCCCCCCAGTATAGGTTAGATAGGTAGGTGCCCCCAGTATTGGCTAGATAGGTAGCTCCCCCCAGTATAGATTAGATAGGTTGCTGCCCCCAGTATAGATTAGATAAGTAGCTGCCCCCAGTATAGATTAGATAGGTTGCTGTCCCCAGTATAGGTTAGATAGGTAGGTGCCCCCAGTATTGGCTAGATAGGTAGCTCCCCCCAGTATAGATTAGATAGGTAGCTGCCCCCAGTATAGATTAGATAGGTTGCTGCCCCCAGTATAGATTAGATAGGTAGCTGCCCCCAGTATAGATTAGATAGGTTGCTGCCCCCAGTATAGATTAGATAGGTAGCTGCCCCCAGTATAGATTAGATAGGTAGGTGCCCCTCCCCCTCATAGTGGAGGGGGAGCCGCGGGGAGGGCAGCCCGACCTCTCCCTCCCTTCCTCTCCGGGCCGCCCTCCGTGCTCCCCCCTCTGATGTAGCAGAGAGAACAACTCAAGTGAGAGGCGCCGGCGATCGGAACCAGGGAGGAAGGTGAGTTGTTCTCTCTGCTACATCGGAGGGGGGAGCACGGAGGGCGGCCCGGAGAGGAAGGGAGGGAGAGGTCGGGCTGCCCTCCCCGCGGCTCCCCCTCTATCACGGGCAGCATGTTTGCCAACTTTGCCCCCCAGCAGCGGTACCAGGGTGCGGAGCGAGACGGACCCAGCCGGGGCCGCAGCTCCGCATTAAAACACAGGCGGCAGGAGCGCCCCCTGGAAGCCGGCGCCCTGAGCGATCGCACCGGTCGCTCAGGTCAAAGGCCGGCCCTGGACTGGAGCGGGGCCAGTTTGTTAGACGGTAGTCCACAAAGTAGTACGTTGCAGTAGTCCAGACGAGAAATTATGAGAGCATGTATTAACATTTTAGTTGTGTCTTGAGTGAGAAAGGGACGGATGCGAGATATGTTTTTGAGTTGGAGATGGCAGGAGCTGGTTATGGAGTGAACATGAGGAATAAAAGAGAGAGATGAATCGAATATCTCCCCCAAGCACCGAGCTTTGGGAACTGAAGTTATGGGAGTGTTATTAACATTTATTGTTACTTCAGGCAGGGAGGTGGACAGAGACGGTGGAAAAATTATTAGTTCCGTTTTACTCATGTTAAGTTTTAGGAAGCGAGAGGACATGAAGGAGGATATAGCAGACAAGCAGTCAGGAACACGTTTAAGGAGGGAGTTAAGGTCTGGGGCAGAGAGGTACAGTTGTGTATCGTCTGCATAGAGGTGGTATTGAAACCCGAATGAGTTGATTAAATCACCAAGACCATGCATGTAGATGGAAAAGAGGAGGGGACCAAGGACAGAGCCTTGGGGAACCCCGACAGACAAAGCATGAGGAGAAGAGATCTGATCTGAGTAGGAGACTGTGAAGGACCTTCCAGAGAGGTAGGAAGATAACCATGTGAGAGCGAGGCCCTTTATTCCGACATTTGAAACTATTTGTAGGAGTAAGGTGTGGTCGACAGTATCAAATGCTGATGACAGATCAAGAAGGATGAGTATGGAAAATTGACCTTTGGATTTGGCTGTAAGAAGGTCATTGGCCACTTTGGTAAGGGCTGTTTCCGTGGAGTGGTTAGAGCGAAAGCCAGACTGGAACTGATCAAGTAGGGAGTTAGCAGATAAATAATGGCTTATTATGAGCATAGGACCAATAGAGAGCTAATTCTGTAGTTAAGGGAGGGCCCTTCGGGGCCCCTCTGGCCCAAGGGCCCCGATGCGGTCGCTGCCTCTGCACCCCCTATTGCTACGCCCCTGTTGGGGTCATAATTTGGAGGGGGGCATCAAAATCTAGTTTCACTCAGGGCATTGTCAGTTTCCTAAGACCTGGAACGCCAGGTTGTGAAAAAATGAATTCTGCAACAACAACAAAAAGTTTACTTACAATGCACAGAACTCTATGCAATCATTATAGATCCCACACATTATGCATTAAAAATAACATAAATCCTGAACCAGGGATTCAATATTAATGTAAATGCGATTCTCCATTTCGCCACAAGATGTCAGTAGAAGACTTACTAGTAACTACATTGATTCTGTACTGTCATTACAGTCTGCTCGGTGTGCGGCTAATGGCCCATACCCACTGCGTGATATTTGCAGCGATGTTACACCACATTGGGCAACATTGTTTAACAAAAGCATGTTAAATGATGTTGTCGTCCCCCCCCCCCCCCCCCCCCCCTGCGATTGCACACCTATTATCTGTAGTTATGCTCTGACCTTTGATGAAATCCAATTCAGTTAAAGTTGACCTAAACTCTGAACTTCCTCTTGGTTCTAAAAGAGAAGCAACAGCATAATAACTTTTAAAGAAAAACATGTATTTGTTACGGATGATACAAATCTACTTCCTGCTTTCGTGAAAGCAGACATAGGGCTAACATCTTGTGTTTACAAATTAGCTGTTCTGCTGACTCCTGAGATTTCTGAGCTGACACAACTGAGAGATCAAATTACTGTAGTGACTACTAGTAAGAGATGAGGGGAAATTAGACAGGCTAAACTCTCTGAATACATACAGGGTGCATTTCGCTAGATTTCTCTTATGTCCTGTGCAAGAGTTCAGGTCCTGTTTAAAGAGAATCTGTACTCTGAAATTCTTACAATAAAAAGCATACCATTCTATTCATTATGTGCTCCTGGTCCCCTCTGTGCTGTTTCTGCCATTCTCTGCTGCAAACCTGGCTTGTAATTGCCAGTTTTAGGCAGTGTTTACAAACAAACTAACCAGCTTCTAATAGGCTCAGCTAAGCAGAGTGTGTTAGTCACACAGAGCCTGCAGGGGGTGTGTACAGCTTCTAGCTAATCACAAGCAGCCCTGCACATTCCAGTCTGACTGCCTCAGCCTGACTGTGCCGACTATAGAGAGAAGATTAGATCATATAACAGAGATAACACAGCTACTGTGCAATTAGGAAAAGCTGCAGTAAGCCAGACCACATTAGAAAAGGCATAGGAACTTATAGCATAGAAGAAATAAAGATAAACAATTTGTTACAGAGTCAGAGACATATTTTTTCTTTTTTTTTTAAGAATTAACCATACACTTGTGCTTGTTGTCAGTAATTTAGGCAATCCCCCCCCCCCCCCCCCCCCCCGTTTTAAAGCAACACTGAACTGCTCCAGTAGGTCGGAATAGCTGCCATGCTTTCCTTCAGGTACTTTCACAGCTGATCGGTCTGAAGAGAGTTTAATTGAATCAATCGCAGAGAAGTTTCCGCACTTGACAAGCGAGCGGCGGGAGAAGTTTCATGGCTGCCGACATATGTTGCCACATAAATAAACCCGTTACTGAAAGTGAAATCTTTATTGTGCCGTAATCCCAAGAAGCCTCACGAAGAAACGGAGCGTGGAATCGCTGCTGAACACTCGTCTGCCGCAGAGCCAAGTTTCATGGAGTATCCAGTCTCTGCGTAGCCAATCCTTCCTCCATGGCAAATTTCCAGCACTTAAACTCGTAATTTACGACACACGAGAGATCTGCGGGCGCCAGCTCGTGTGTGAGGAGGTATCGGCAGAGCGAGGGACTCTGCTGTATGTTTCCCAGGGAAGAGACAGGCACAACTTATCCAGCAAGTTATCGATACAACTTCAAAAATAAAGAGAGAGATACCCATACACTCATAGGTTTAAGGGCGCCACCAAACTTATGGTCCAGGATTTGGGAGCATAACTGAGCCCACACATTATGCAGGAATCCGAATAACCTTTCCAATCAATATGATTGGACTGACCTGCAATATTCTGCTTAAAGCAGGGGTGTCAAACTCAAAAACAAAGTGGGCCAAAAACCAACACTGGGGCTAAGTTGTGGGCCAACCTTGATGTCTAGTGGCCACCTTTCACCCTTATAAAGTTCCCTGGTGTCTAGTGGCTCCCTCTTCCTCCCCTATACAGTTCGATGGTGTGCCTATGGCCCCACTTCCTCCACTATATAGTTCCCTGGTGTGTAATGGTCCCCTTCCCAGTGCTGCTCGTAATGGAAAAATCTACGCTTACGGATCATTACGCGTAATTTTACGCTATTACGCATTACGCAATTACGGTTACGGCGTAGGAAATTATCTACGGTACATCACTGTAATTACACGTAAACTTACGCGATTACGCGTAAGGATACCGTAATGAAGGCGCTTACATTACGATGTTACGCGTAGTGCCGTAATAACCATTAATGCGTATTTTTTGACGCATGCGGACGATATGTACGCAATAGCCGTCAATGTGACAGTTATTGCGTACATATCATTCGTATGCGTCAAAACGTACGCTTATACTGAAGGGCGGGAGAAGATACTATTGGTTGCTTAGGATGTTGACTGATTGGCTACTCTTAGAAAATGGGAGATTTTACGTTAGTAATTACGCGTAAAATTACGCGTAAGTGTTCGTAAAATTACGCATGCCTAGCAATTACGGTAGACAGTGTAATTACGATACCACTTACGGTCTTACGCGTAAATAATTACGCGTAAGACCGTAAGTTACGCGTAACGCTTATGCGTAAATTTACATTGAATTACGATGCGTAATTACGCTCATGCGTAATTTCGGCCCAGCACTGCCCCTTCCTACCCCTAAACAGTTCCCTGGTATCTAGTGCCCCCACACCACCCCCCCCCCCCCCACATCAATAAACAGTACCCTGGTGTCAGTAATCCTCCCCCACTCCTGTCCATTTACTTGGTGTCTAGTGCTTTCCCCTCCCTCCCCCATATGGCTTCCCTGGTGATCTAGGCCTTCACCCTCAGTATAGCTTCCTTGGTGGTCTAGAGTGGGCCAAATATAATGCAAAGTGGCGAAACCACTTGCGGTATAAATTTAAAGACTCTGAGGACCAGAGTTTGACATATGCTTTAAAGGTAACCTGAAGCAAGAGGTATATGGAGGCTGCCATATTTATTTCCTTTGAAATACCAGTTGCCTGGCAGTCCTGATTATCTGTTTTGTAGTGTCTGAACCTGAACCACACACCTGAAACGAGCATGCAGCTAATCTTGTCAGAATCATCTGAACGGCATGCTTGTTCAGGGGCTATAGCTAAACATATGAGAGCCAGTGTAAGAGCAGGATAGCCATGAAATGTGAGATGGAGTGATGCCAAAATGATACACCAGTAACCTGCAACCCGTGCTGCTAGTAGGTTGCAGCGCAGGGGTCTTCCTTAGGAATGGTCAATGAGATTTCGAGTTGATGCAAACGGTTATGTCAATGTTCTGCAAATGTATGAAACTTGGAACAGTAGTATCAACTTGAAATCATTTGTATCTCATAGACCAGCTCCAGTCTTTGCTGTTGCAGTCATCATTATCAGGGACAAATTTCTGATTTCTGCGGAATTCTGAAATATATTACCACATTCCTGCTCCTCACTGATTGGCTGAGGGCAGTTCAGTGTGAAGCCGAAATCTGATCTATGCTGGCTGTGCTCACATGTTGACAAAGCAAGCTAGCTATGACAGTTGGGTGTCTAGGAGAAAAAAAAAGTAAGGGAGGAAATTACGTCAAGATTGGCTTCAGTCAGAGGGAATCAAGATGGCGAATGCCAGGGCCAGAATTCTCTTTATTTACTATAAAAAAAATTGATGAAATCAAAACATGGACAGTACAATACATCTGTTACGCAAGTCAAACAAGTAGTTATCTACTTATATATGTGGGTTTTTCTCTGGAATAGTATGGCTGACCTTGCTGAAAAAGGCACTACTGTAAATGTAAGCAACAGTTTACTAGGAATATTAAAAAATTACTGGGTTTTTCTTTTACACAGGCTCCTACTCCTAGTAACAGAGTGGAAAGCTTCTGTGAAGCTGGACTTCACATTCTACCTATCTATCCTTACTTTTACCTGACTTTCTCATTTTCTATGCAGCTGTCAAGGAAGGTGTGACAGGTCCTCTTCAAGTCATAATGAGCTGAGCATGTGTTGGCATGACAGCGGTCCAGCATCCATCTCTGTAGGTCTGTAAAATGTGTGAGGTGAGAATGGCAGATGTGCCCCCCGGCAACGCAGGATTATTAAGAAGCGATAAAATCTTGGCAGCCCGGGCGAACTCTGTATGCATTTTATCTGTCATGTTCCCCTCTTGTATCAGACTGACTCCTGCTCTGGCTGCAGTGTTTACACTGCAAGACAGGGGCGTAGCTAGGGGGGGTCGGGGTAGGACAAGTGCCCCCGGGCGCCGGGTCCCCAAGGGCGCCCGGCTGAGCTGCGTTTTTTTTTGTTTGTTTGTTTTGGGGAGGGGAGCAGCGCAGAGAAGAGGGAGAGCTGTGCGGACGGTGGGGAAGGGTGGCCATCTCCCCCCCTTCCCTCACCTTAGGGTGCTCTCCCTCCCTCGCTGTCCCCTCCATTATTGTCCGGGTGGCTGGCAGCGGCGGGCAGAACTCACCTCCGTCTCGCTCCAGCGCCGGAAGTTCGGGTCCCGCAGCCGCTGCTCTGGTCTGGACCAGACCGAGTAGCGGCAAATCCATCCGGCGCTGCGACGAGACGGAGGTAAGTTCCGCCCGCCGCTGCCAGCCACCCGGACATTAATGGAGGGGATAGCGAGGGAGGGAGAGCACCCTAAGGTGAGGGAAGGGAGGGGAGGTGGCCCCCTTCTCCACCGTCCGCTCAGCTCTCCCTCTTCTCTGCGCTGCTCCCCTCCTGCTGGGGGGGGGGGGGGGACACCTGGCTACCTCCTCTGGGCACATATACCCCTGACTACATATACTGGGGACATATACTCCCCACTACATATACTGGGCACATATACACCTGGCTACATATACTGAGCACATATACCCCTGACTATATATACTGGGGACATATACCCCTGACTACATATACTGAGAGAACATATACACCTGCCTGCATATACTGGGCATATATACCCCTGCCTACATATACTGGGCACATATACCCCTAACTACATATACTGGGCACATATACCTCTGGCTACATATACTGGGGACATATACCCCTGCCTACATATACTGGCCACATATACCCCTGGCTACCTGTTCTGTGGACATCTCTACCACTGGCTACCTGTTCTGGGGACATCTATACCGCTGGCCACCTATTCTAGGGACATCTACACTGCTGGCCACCTATTCTGGGGACACCTATAGACCTGGGGCTACCTTTTTTTGGGGAACCACTGCTGTCAGATTGAGTGTATTTTGGGGAACTGCTGCCAGGTGAGAGGTGTCTACCATATTAAGGGGGCATTCTGCCTATTTATGTGAAATGCTGTCTATTTATGTGCCTCATGACTGCTGAATTTGTCTTGTTGGGGGCCTCATGGTTACTGAATTTGTCTTGTTCGGGGCCTCATGATTTGTTGGGGGCCTCAAGATCGCTGAATTTGCCTTGTTGGGAGCCTCATGATTGCTGAATTTGTCTTGTTGGGGGCCTCATGATTGCTAAATTTGTCTTGTTGGGGGCCTCATGATTGCTGAGTTGGTCATGTTGGGGGCCTCATATTTGCTCATGATTGCTGAATTTGTCTTGATGGGGGGGCTCATGATTGCTGAATTTGTCTTGGAACATGCTGGAAGGTACATACTGAGGGAGGGTGGGTAAGCGTGAGCCTGCTAACCTCCATGTACATTTGGCTCCACCCATAACCACACCCACATTTATTATGTGGCCACACCCCTTTTTGGCGCGGCGCAGCCTTCACCCTAGGGGGCGCATTGATAGTCTTTGTCCCTGGGCGCTGAAAGCCCTAGCTACGCCTCTGCTGCAAGACAAATGAATCACCCGTCTGATCTAGTGCTGCTAATAGGGGGAGCAATTAGAGGTGGCAAACTTAGGGAGTGCCACCACCCACCAGCATCATCTTAATATGCAGAACAACCACAGCGGAGCACGATTACCTGGTCCATTGCTGGGTCCTCTCCTATCACCGTGTGGCATTTCTCTGTATGCTCCGAATGCATGTCATGTGACATCGGGAGCCTACAGAGAGACTGCTGCACAGTGAGGAGAGGCACAGTGCAGAGGAGGAGAGGACCAGGCAAAGGACCAGGTATGTAGCAAAGGAAGGCAGGCCCCACCCGAAACATGTAGTGTGTTCATTGCTCCAATACAACTTGTTGCTGCATGCAGCCTTTCAGGGACAGATCTGGGGGGGGGGGGGGGGGAGCAGACGGGTCTCTTGCCCCAGGCACAGTTTGTTGAATTCTTAAAAAGGCGGCAAAATTTGGATGGGGAATGGCACCAAAACCTGACCTTTAGGCACCAAAACTGGATGGGGAATGGCAGTTTAGGCGCCAAAACCTGACCTTGCCCCAGGCGCAACTTGGTCTAGACCCGTCCCTGCAGCCTTTTGAGTGCCGTGTCCTTTATTGTCGTTTGGTTGAAGGAACAGGTAATTGTACCCTGCTGAGGAGTGGGGAGGGGACACTGCTCACGACCGCGCAGTAGCACTGGCTCGACTTTTCAACCCGAGTGGCTCCATGCTGTACTGCGAAGGCGGAAGCCTTCCTGCATCCGCACAGTGCAGCTGCACTAATTCACATATAGGGGGCACGGCCACGAGCTTTCCGAGGATTCCAGCAAGAAGCAGTGGTCTGGAGGAGGATCCGCCTCCATGCCGTACTGCGCAGGCGCCAGCCTTCCTGTGTCTGCACAGCACGCTGCACTCGTTCATGTATGGGGGCGGGGCCATGAGATTTCCGAGGATTCCAGCAAAAAGCGGTGGTCTAGGAGGAGCCGCCTCAATGCTGTACTGCGCAGGCGCCAGCCTTCCTGCATCCACACAGTGCAGCTGCATTCATTTACAGTGGCTAGCAAAAGTATTCAGCCCCCTTGAAGTTTTCCACATTTTGTCATATTACTGCCACAAACATGAATCAATTTTATTGGAATTCCACATGAAAGACCAATGCAAAGTGGTGTACAGGTGAGAAGTGGAACGAAAATCATACATGATTCCAAACATTTTTTACAAATAAATAACTGCAAAGTGGGGTGTGCATAATTATTCAGAACCCTTTGGTCTGAGTGCAGTCATTTGCCCATTGACATTGCCTGATGAGTGCTAATGACTAAATAGAGTCCACCTGTGTGTAATCTAATGTCAGTACAAATACAGCTGCTCTGTGATGGCCTCAGAGGTTGTCCAAGAGAATATTGGGAGCAACAACACCATGAAGTCCAAAGAAGACACCAGACAGGTCAGGGATAAAGTTATTGAGAAATGTAAAGCAGGCTTAGGCTACAAAAAGATTTCCAAAGCCTTGAACATCCCAGGGAGCACTGTTCAAGCGAACATTCAGAAATGGAAGGAGTATGGCACAACTGTAAACCTACCAAGACAAGGCCATCCACCTAAACTCACAGGCCGAACAAGGAGAGCGCTGATCAGAAATGCAGCCAAGAGGCCCATGGTGACTCTGGACAAGCTGCAGAGATCTACAGCTCAGGTGGGGGCATCTGTCTATAGGACAACTATTAGTCATGCACTGCACAAAGTTGGCTCTTATGGAAGTCTGGCAAGAAGAAATCCATTGTTAACAGAAAAGCATAAGAAGTCCTGTCACGGACGGTTGCGGGGCCGCAGACGCGTCCTAGAACCACCCGTGAAGAAAATGCGATCGCAATCGATTCTCTGCATCGATTATGATTCAGATCAATAGAATCTGGATTGGTTGTGTAGGGGCTACATGTAGCAACCTGGAGTTTCCCTTTCTCCCAGCTGTCACGGAACAGCCGGGAGGAACGTAGGCGAATCTGGAAGATTCGCCGTCGGTTTCTCCGATTTCTTGGTCAGATCTGCTAGTCATTGCAGCGAGTAGAACGGACATTCCTGGTTTTTCTTTTTTTTAATAAAGACAGTCCTTTCCCTCCTTCCACCAAAAGGCACAAGCCTGCTGCAGAGTGTCCCTGGCTTCAAGCTGTGCTGATGGCCCATCCATCAGATATAGTTGATAAACAGGATGGCAGAAACAATCTAGTTGGAAAAAGTTAGACATTCTGGCTACAATCCCAGCAGGGGAGCTGGCCCCAAACTTCAAAATTGCCTTTGCCTGGGAATGACCTGCTGTAAATCCCAGATGTATATCATATTCCATAAACTGCTATATGTGTCATATTTTCTGTGTTGCCAGGCTGGCAGACCCTCCAAACTAACAGAGCATGATGGGCCCTGGCTGGCGCTGGTTCTGAGGAAGTTTCAGAACATTCTGAGGTAAAGACTGCCAAGTAAGGCAGTTCGAAAGTGCCCTGATGATACCCTAGGAGTCCCACCCTTAATGTTTGGTATCAGGCTGCTGGGTAAATAGAGGCAGACCTGAAAATGTTAGTAAATCTGCCCTGACCTGTACGGTTCTGTGAGATAGAGCCCATATATGGTTAGATATGATTTCTGGTCCCCAGGACAAGGGGAGGACTCCTCTCATATTCTAAGGGGGTGTGTGACCCCGCCCTCACTCCCTCCTACTGGATCAGGGGCATAAGAATGGCAGAGAAGCCAAACTCAGTGTCCTTCACCCTGAAACATCATCCTGATCAGGGGTGCAGCTAAGGTTTTTGTGGCCCCAAGCGGACTGTAGGAAGTGGCCCTATCCTGCGGTGCGCGAAGGCGAAAAATGGGTGTGGCTATGACGCATAAGTGGGCGTGGCCATGACATGTGGGTGGAGGTGGAGGGCGGATTGGGGCGGGCTGTTTGCGGGGAAAATGGATGTGGGGGTGATTGAGGCGCGCGCCGCGCCGAAAGATGGATTTGGCCATGACATTGTATGGGCGGAGCTTAACCGTAGCACAGCAAATATAGCCAACTATGACCATTAAATAATAAATGCAGCAACAGTTACCCCAGACACCAGAAAATAAAAACGCAATTTGTGCAACATTTCAGCAGAAAACAAACGCAATTTGTGCAACATTTCAGCAGAAAACAAACAGAATTTGGGCCACATTTCAGCAGAAATCAAATGCAATTTGGGCACATTTTCAGCAGAAATCAAACGCAATTATGGCACATTTTCAACAGAAATCAAACGCAATTAGGGCCACATTTTCAGCAGAAATCAAACGCAATTTGGGCACATTTTCAGCAGAAATCAAACGCAATTTGGGCACATTTTCAGCAGAAATCAAATGCAATTAGGGCAGAGTTCAGCAGAAATCAAACGCAATTAGGGCACAGTTCAGCAGAAATCAAACGCAATTAGGGCACTTTTTCAGCAGAAATCAAACACAATTAGGGCACAGTTCAGCAGAAATCAAACACAATTAGGGCACAGTTCAGCAAAAATCAAACACAATTAGGGCACAGTTCAGCAGAAATCAAACACAATTAGGGCACAGTTCAGCAGAAATCAAACACAATTAGGGCACACTGTTCAGCAGAAATCAAACACAATTAGGGAACAGTTCAGCAGATATCAAACGCAATTAGGGCACATTTTCAGAGCTGCAAAAAGAAAAGAATTTACTCACCTGGCACTGGCAGAAGTCTTCTCTCCCGTGCTCCTCTCCTGGCCGGCTCCTCAGGCGCGCAGTTCCCACGGAGCTCCCTCCCTCCTCCAATCTCCCGCGCTGATTGAATCAGGGCTACGGGAAGATGACCACCCGAAGCCCTGTACTGGAGGCATAGTCTCCAGAGCAGGGCTTCGGCGGCGGCCATCTTCCCGTAGCCCTGCCCTACTCTGCTCTGCCAGCCCCGCGGGGCTGCGGGAAAACAGTGACGTCACGCCGACGTCACTGAGCCGCCGAGGCCCCTACGATCTTGAGGCCCCAAGCAACCGCTTGGTTCGCTTTATGCCTCGTGGCGCCCCTGATCCTGATTTCATCTGTGCCAGCTTGAGGATATGCTGGCATCCACCTGGTCTGAACTCTGAACTTTGATCTGAAACAAAGAATTTTACTAAGGACTTAATGATTCTTCCCACAAAAGGACATCTTTCCACAAAACTAAGTATTTTTTCTCCCTTTCTTTTATTTTTTTTATACTGGCTATTACTGTTTTAATAATTGTTGATTTTAATAATAGTCTGTATATATTAATTATTTATATTGCCCGTGAATAAAAGACTTTATCAAAGTCATTTATTGTTCCGCTACCCTGCTTCTCAGCCGCACAAACTGAACGAGACCTCTGAAGAGACGCTACTATTGTTGATATCTAGACAGAATAGAGTGTGTTTAACCGTTTTAATTTGCAGGACCAGTCAGTCAGGTCCACTGGCCCATACCAGTGGTGGTGGCAGATACCCTGAAATCATGTGTAATTGGTAATTACCGTACCTCACAGGCTCCCTTCTGGTCGGGCTGCTGCCCAAGTTCCGTCGATTTCCATGCACCGAGTGCGACCACAGCTTGCATGATTGGTGTGCTGAAACCTATTGGAAGGCAATTTGCGGTCTGACCACTAGGGCTCCTGTGACAAGTCTCGTTTGCAGTTTGCCACAAGCCATGTGGGGGACACAGCAAACTTGTGGAAGAAAGTGCTCTGGTCAGATGAGACCAAAATGGAACTTTTTGGCCAAAATGCAAAACGCTATGTGCGGCGGAAACGTAACACTGCAACATCATCACTCTGCACACACCATCCCCACTGTCAAGTATGGTGGTGGCAGCATCATGCTCTGGGGGTGCTTCTCTTCAGCAGGGACAGGGAAGCTGGTCAGAGTTGATAGGAAGATGGATGCAGCTAAATACAGGGCAATCTTGGAAGAAAACCTCTTGGAGTCTGCAAAAGACTTGAGACTGGGGCGGAGGTTCACCTTCCAGCAGGACAATGACCCTAAACATAAAGCCAGGGCAACAATGGAATGGTTTAAAACAAAACATATCCATGTGTTAGAATGGCCCAGTCAAAGTCCAGATCTAAATCTAATCGAGAATCTGTGGCAAGATCTGAAAACTGCTGTTCACAGACGCTGTCCATCTAATCGCACTGAGCTGGAGCTGTTTTGCAAAGAAGAATGGGCAAGGATTTCAGTCTCTAGATGTGCAAAGCTGGTAGAGACATACCCTAAAAGACTGGCAGCTGTAATTGCAGCAAAAGGTGGTTCTACAAAGTATTGACTCAGGGGGCTGAATAATTACGCACACCCCACTTTGCAGTTATTTGTAAAAAATGTTTGGAATCATGTATGATTTTCGTTCCACTTCTCACGTGTACACCACTTTGTATTGGTCTTTCATGTGGAATTCCAATAAAATTAATTCACGTTTGTGGCAGTAATGTGACAAAATGTGGAAAACTTCAAGGGAGCCGAATACTTTTGCAAGCCACTGTATGTATGGGACCGCGGCCATGAGCTTTTCAAGGGTCAGGGGTGCCGCCAGCATATAGGTGAGCCACGCCCACGCTTGGGGCCTTGCTCTGCTGCTGGCGGCGGAGCGGCAGGAGGGTGGGAGCAGCTGCGGGAGCCGGGGGGAGCGGGCAGAGCAAAGTTTCAACTCACCTGCCTCGATCCTGCACACAGCTTCTATCTTCTTCCTGTCCCAGCGTGCGGCAGCTGTTGCTATGGTAACAGCACCCCTTGTAATGACATAACCGCATGTCATCACAGGGGGAGCTCCTACTGATGTGACAGACGCCGCATGCCGGGACAGGAAGAAGATAGAAGCTGTGTGCAGGATCGAGGAAGCCAGGTGAGTTGAAACTTCACTCTGCTCTCTTCCCCCGGTCCTATGCTGCCTGGAGACACCTACCTATCTAGCCTTTACTGGGGGCATGCATCTACCTAATCTATACTGAGGGGTACCTACTTATCTAATCTATACTGGGGGCATCTATCTATGTAACCTATACTGAGGGGCACCTACCTATCTAACCTATACTGAGGGGTACCTACCTATCTAATCTATACTGGGGGCATCTACCTATCTAACCTATACTGCGTGCACCTACCTAATCTGTACTGGGGGCATCTATCTAACCTATAATGAGGGGTACCTACCTTTCTAACCTATACTAGGCCATTTACCTATCTAGCCTATACTGCGGGCACCTACCTATCTAACCTATACTGGGGGCAACTATGAGCTACCTATACTGGGGGCACCTATAGCTGTCTCCACGTTGGGGGGGGGGGGGGGGGAAATGGGGCACATTTTACGCCCTCGCCCTGGGTGCAGTTTGGCCTAGAAACTGCTAGTATTTGGCTCCTACCACATGTTTTGGCCACACCCATTTTTCACAGTGGCACGCTTTACACACCGCTTTGTTTTGTGGTTCGGGCAGCCCATTTCATGGACGGGGGCCTTAAGTTATGGACTGCTTAGGGCCACCAAAACTTTAGCTGCACCCCTGCCGAGGGTCCCAGCAAGAAGCGGTGGTCTGGAGGAAGACGATGGATCCTCCATATGGCTTCCTCTACTGAGGTTAGTATCAAGGGATGATCAATGTTATACAATTATTTTCAAGATTATGCAAATTTATGTAAATTTTCATGCAAATCTATGCAGCTTGAAAATGGACCAATCAATTGAAACCTGTGTGGGACTTGATTGGTCCATTTACAAGCTGCATATATTTGCATTAAAAAAACACAAATTTGCATATCATTGATCAACCCTATTAGTATCCAAAGGTGCTCATTACAGGTTTGCTTTAATTGAACATGTAAAACATTATACAGGTAATTCCTAGTTAAAGAACGAGATAAGGACAGATTCAAGTAACAGCAAATCTACAGTCCCTAAGTCGGGACGTTTGAAACCGCTTCTTCAAACTTCCCCCACGGAAATGACATCATCGCGACGGGATCAGGCTGTTCATATTGGCAGGTTGTTCGTACGTCGGGCGTCTGTAAACTGGGAACTACCCGTATACACATATCCAACAGTGGCGGACATACGGCCGTGCAGGCCGTGCCGCCGCACGAGGGCCCCTGAAGTTCCGCTGCTTCAGGGGCCCATTAAGTATTGCAGGTTTTTTTATTTATTTTTTTTTTTTATTTTATTTTTTTAACCTGGGGGGCCCCGACTCCTGTCCTCCCCCTCACCTCGGGCCCCCCATCCCCCCTCACCTCGGCCCCCCCCCCCTCATGCGGCGGGAGAGCGGAAAATACAGGAAGTCTCCGGCCGGGGCTGCAGCAGACGCTAGAGGGCGGCAGCTGCCGCTTGGTCTCCAACTTGGAGACATATCGGAAACTAAGCAGCAGCTGCCTCTAGCGTCTGCTGCAGCCCCGGCCGGAGACTTCCTGTATTTTATGCTCTCCCGCCGGCCGCCGCGCATACCGGGAGGGGGGCCCCAAGGTGAGTGAGTGAGGATAGGAGTCGGGCCCCCCACCCGGATAGCTACCCACCCGGCTACCTACCCCGCTACCTAACCACCCACCCGGCTACCTAGCTACCCACCCGGCTACCTAGCTACCCACCCGGTTACCTAACCACCCACCCGGCTACCTACCCCACTACCTAACCACCCACCCGGCTACCTAACCACCCTGCCGGCTACCTACCCACCCACCCGGCTACCTAACCACCCTGCCGGCTACCTACCCGGCTACCTACCCACCCACCCGGCTACCTACCCACCTGGCTACCTAGCTACCCACCCGGCTACCTAACCACCCTGCCGGCTACCTACCTACCCACCCGGCTACCTACCCACCCGGCTACCTAGCTACCCACCCGGCTACCTAACCACCCTGCCGGCTACCTACCCGGCTACCTACCCACCCACCCGGCTACCTACCCACCCTGCCGGCTACCTACCCACCCACCCGGCTACCTACCCACCCGGCTACCTAGCTACCCACCCGACTACCTAACCACCCTGCCGGCTACCTACCCGGCTACCTACCTACCCACCCGGCTACCTAGCTACCCACCCACCCAGCTACCTACCCACCCACCCGGCTACCTACACACCCACCCGGCTACCTACACACCCACCCGGCTACCTAGCAACCCACCCGGCTACCTAACCACCCTGCCGGTTACCTACCTAACCGGCTACCTACCCACCCGGATACCTACACACCCACCCGGCTACCTACCCGGCTACCTACCCACCCACCCGGCTACCTACCCACCCGGATACCTAACCACCCACCCGGCTACCTACCCGGCTACCTAACCACCCACCCGGCTACCTACACACCCACCCGGCTACCTACCCACCCGGCTACCTACCTACCTACTCACCCGGCTACCTACCAACCCACCAGGCTACCTACCCACCCAGCTACCTAACCACCCACCTACCCACCCACCAGGCTACCTACCCACCCGCCTACCCAGCCACCCACCAGGCTACCCTCCCGGCTACCCAGCCACCCACCAGGCTACTTACCCACCCGGCTAAGGGCTGCATACCTACCTACCCACCAGGCTACCTATCCACCCAACCACCCATGGGAGCTGCGTGCCGGATGGAGGCTGGGACAGGAGGTCTGCTGCTGCAGGTGAGTAAATGTTTTTTTTTATTATTTATTTTAGCAGGTGTATGTTCTGGGCAGGTCTGCCACATGATTGCGTGTATGTTCTGGGCAGGTCTGCCACATGATTGCATGTATGTTCTGGGCAAATTTGCTACATGATTGCATGTATGTTCTGGGCAAATATGCTACATGATTGCATGTGTTTTCTGGGCAAATCTGCCGACATGATTGCAGGTATTTTCTGGGCATATCTGCCGACATGATTGCAGGTATTTTCTGGGCATATCTGCCGACATCATTGCAGGTATTTTCTGGGCATATCTGCCGACATCATTGCAGGTATTTTCTGGGCATATCTGCCGACATCATTGCACGTATTTTCTGGGCATATCTGCCGACATGATTGCAGGTATTTTCTGGGCATATCTGCCGACATGATTGCAGGTATTTTCTGGGCATATCTGCCGACATCATTGCAGGTATTTTCTGGGCATATCTGCCGACATCATTGCAGGTATTTTCTGGGCATATCTGCCGACATCATTGCACGTATTTTCTGGGCATATCTGCCGACATCATTGCACGTATTTTCTGGGCATATCTGCCGACATGATTGCACGTATTTTCTGGGCAAATCTGCTCACATTATGTGTATTTTCTTGAGAAAACCTGCACAATTATGTGAATTTTCTGGGGAAAGGGTCACCAAAACTTGGGCCCACTGTCTTTGCGTTGCACTTTTCAAGGGAACCTGAGGTGAGAATAATATTGAGGCTGCCATATTTCTCTCCTTTTAACCACCCTGGCGTTCTGATTAAATCGCCAGGGTGGCTGCGGGAGGGTTTCTTTTGAATTAAAAAAAAACTATTTCATGCAGCCAACTGAAAGTTGGCTGCATGAAAGCCCACTAGAGGGCGCTCCGGAGGCGATCTTCCGATCGCCTCCGGCGGCAAGGAATAACACGGAAGGCCGCAATGAGCGGCCCTCCGTGTTTCGCTTCCCTCGTCGCCATGGCGACGAGCGGAGTGACGTCATGGACGTCAGCCGACGTCCTGACGTCAGCCGCCTCCGATCCAGCCCTTAGCGCTGGCCGGAACTGTTTGTTCCGGCTACGCTGGGCTCGGGCGGCTGGGGGGACCCTCTTTCGCCGCTGCACGCGGCGGATCGCCGCGCTGCAGCGGCGATCAGGCAGCACACGCGGCTGGCAAAGTGCCGGCTGCGTGTGCTGCTTTTTATTTGGTGGAAATCGGCCCAGCAGGGCCTGAGCGGCAGCCTCTGGCGGTGTTGGACGAGCTGAGCTCGTCCAGACCGCTCAGCAGGTTAAGCAATACCAGTTGCCTGGTTGCCGTTCTGGACCTCTGCCTCTTATTCTTTCAACCATAGACCCTGAACAAGCATGCAGCAGGTCAGGGGTTTCTGACAATATTGTCAGAACTGAGAAGATTAAGCTGCATGCTTGTTGCTGGTGTAATTCAGTTTATTACTGCAGCCAAATAGATCAGCAGGGCTGCCAGGCAACTAGTATTGTTTAACCAGCTGAGCGGTCTGGACGAGCTCAGCTCGTCCAACACCGCCAGCGGCTGCCGCTCAGGCCCTGCTGGGCCGATTTGAATGAAATAAAAAGCAGCACACGCAGCCGGCACTTTGCCAGCCGCGTGTGCTGCCTGATCGCCAGGGTCCCCCCAGCCGCCTGAGCCCAGCGTAGCCGGAACAAAAAGTTCCGGCCAGCGCTAAGGGCTGGATCGGAGGCGGCTGACGTCAGGACGTCGGCTGACGTCGATGACGTCACTCCGCTCGTCGCTATGGCGACGATATAAGCAAAACAAGGAAGGCCGCTCATTGCGGCCTTCCTTGTTTATTCTGGGCGCCGGAGGCGATCGGAAGATCGCCTCCGGAGCGCCCTCTAGTGGGCTTTCATGCAGCCAACTTTCAGTTGGCTGCATGAAATAGTTTTTTTTTTATTTAAAAAAAACCCTCCCGCAGCCACCCTGGCGATTTAATCAGAACGCCAGGGTGGTTAAAAGGAAATAAATATGGCAGCCTCCATATCACTCTCACCCCGGGATCACTTTAAATTAGTTAGCTCCGCCCTTATCCGGTCATTGCCACGCCCATTTTTTTGCCGCAGCGCTACGCGCCGCAGGTTCTATCCCCTCCCATTTTTTGCCACGGCGCGCGAAGCGCCGCAGGTTATAGTCGCACCCATTTTTTGCCGCGGCGCGCTTCACGCGCCGCAGGTCAGGGGGCCCACAATTGATATTTTGCACAGGGGCCCACTGCTGCCTGTGTCCGCCACTGATATCCAACCAGCCAAAAATGCCCCATCATCATCCACCCCGCTGCTCCCAGACAAATGGCGGCTTGGATAAAGGCGCAGCCAGGCCCAGTCCGCCCATGATGCCAAGTGAGGCCACTACCTCAGGCGCCAGAAGTCTGGGGACAGAAATAGGAAGTAAAGAGATTGCCTGACCAACCTATACTTGTGGCAACTGTACCTGGCTAACCTATACTGGATGTTATGCTGGATACACACAGTGCGTTCGTGCACTCAATTTCCCGCTCGATTCGTTTATTTCCAACATGTCCGATTTGGATTTCGCTGGATCGTTAAGTCGATTTGGCATACTTTGCATGCGAATCGACCCAACGATCCATCAAAATCCATGGACATGTTGGAAATAAACGAATCGACGGGAATCGAGTGGGAAATCGAGTGCGCGAACGCACTGTGTGTATTCAGCATAACTACCTGGCTAACCTATACTGGGTGTAACTGTACCTGGCTAACAACACTAGGGGCACCTATAACTGGCTACCTACCTATAATGAGGGTGTTTGTTAGGGGCTCACCGAAGCTATGACATGCAGTGCAAATTGTCGGGTGATGTGCGATCATTCCAATTTAAATGGGGGGGGGGGGGGGGGGATGTGGCATCCTCACAAGTAAGTAAAAGTCTAGAACGGCCCTGGGCGCAGCTTCTGCTATGAGATCAGCCGCAGTCATATTGTGTTTGTGCGGATGGAGCCTGTAATGAGAACATCTCGGCATTACACTTCGGATCCGCAGCAGATGGGTGAAAAAAAATGCGATCCTGTAATTGGCTAACTAGTGTATTGCAGATGAAAGCACCTTGTGACACAGATTGTGCCTGAGGATAGTCTTTGTGTGGTCCTGAACGCTGACATGTCGGCTCGCCGCGTGGAGAATTTATCTACATCCAGACGCTGCCGCGCTCTCTAATTACTTCCCGACAAGAATCCCTCTCCACCAGCACTTATTAAATAGCGTGTTGATTTTCAGAGTTCAAAAGCTTTTTTGGTGGCCTGTGATGCTGTCAGCCTGGCGTACAACACATTGATATGGGTTGTTTAGCATTGTGGCATATACAGATCCAATCGGCTTACCAGGCGAGAAATGGGAAATTTGGCTGCCGTCATAGGCACCCATTGAATTATCATTAAAAGGGTGAAGTTTGGGGGCCCGCGGTACCAGGTAAATAAAAAGTTGGGGCTGATTACAATATAAAACGTGGCTACAAGCGCCCAATATTTCCCCCAATTTCCCTCTCTAATGGCTCTTTCACACCAAGACGTTGCATTTTAGGGGACTTTAACCGGTTCAGCGCCGCGGTCCGAAAATCTCATGCATCCGAGCAACGTTCACCTCCCATTCATTCGCCTATAACTTTATTGCTACTTATCACAATGAATTGATCTATAGCTTGTTTTTTCCGCCACCAATTAGGCTTTCTGTGGGTGATACATTTTGCTAAGAGCCACTTTACTGTAAATGCATTTTAACAGGAAGAATAAGAAAAAACCGGAAGAAATTCATTATTTCTCAGTTTTTGGCCATTATAGTTTGAAATTAATATACGCTACCGTAATTAAAACGCATGTATTTTATTTGCCCATCTGTCCCGGTTATTATACCATTTAAACGATGTCCCTATCACAATTTATGGTGCCGATATTTCATTTAGAAATAAAGGTGCATTTTTTCAATTTGCGTCCATCACTATTTATAAGCTTATAATTTTAAATAATATAATAACATATTCTCTTGACATGCATATTTAAAAAGTTCAGACCCTTGGGTAACTATTTGTTGTTTTTTTTTTTTTAATTGTTTTTTTTTTTTTTTTAAATAAAAAAAGTGTATGTGGGTAATTTTTGGTGTGGGAGGGAAACTGCTAATTTTAAATGTAAAATAATGTTTTTTTTTTAATCAAAAATGTATGTGGGTGCAGTTTACTATTTGGCCACAAGATGGCCACAGTGAAAAAAGTCCTAGATGCGAACCAGCTCGCATCTAGGAACTAAAATGCTGAGGAGTTGTTTCCTGGGGGCAGAAATACCGCGCTCTCTGGAGAGAAAGCGTCGGTATTTCTGCGGGGAAGTTAGATCGGTGAATGGGAATTATATTCCCATTCACTGATCGGGGGGCTAGCGGCGGGCAGCGGGAGCGCGCGCGGGGGCGCGCCCGATCGCGCGCACGAGCCGGCGGCAGCACCAGTGCCTATCTGGACGAGGAAGCTCGTCCAGATAGGCCGAACTGGTTAAGGTCGCAGAACGTTCTAACACAACGCATGGTGGTGTTGAAGTTGGACGTCAGATTGAGCCGCATTATGAGGCTCTTGGTGCTATCCTGGGAAGTCCGGATCTTTTCAATGATTCGGATGATTCGAATCGGATCATTGAAAAGATCCGGATCTTTGAACCGAATCTTTGAATCATTTTACTAGGGAAGCAGGAAGCAGGCGGTGCAGCAAAGTGAGAGGTGCAGGAGAATAAAGGCACATTGAGGGTGCTAATGGGGAAGGGAGAGATGCTGCAGGAAGATTGTGCTTGTGCACAGAAGCTGCAGTTCCTGTTTCTTCCAGACATCCACTGTGAACCGAATCCTTCATTGTGATGATCCGGATGATTAGACTCAAAAAGAGATCTGGATCAAAGATCCGAATCGTTCATGATCTGGACAACATTCTCACCGATGCTCCAACCCCACCTTGGTTCACTTCTGTAATTTCTGACTTTAAAAAGTAGGAAAGCCACTGCGCCTGCGCGGCCATGTCCTCGCTCCCGCTAATGTCACCAGGAGCGTACTGCACAGGCACAGACCGTACTGGGCTTGCACAATACACTCCTGGTGACATCAGCAGGAGCGAGGGCGTGCGAGCGCAGTGGTTTTCCGGCTTTAAAGTGGGAAATTCCAGAAGTGAACCAGAGGCGGGGCCGGAGCATCGGTGAGTGGCTGCGCAGGCACAGGACGTCTGCGGGGGGCCATTAGAAGCCCCGGGTAAGTTCAAGTATTTCCCCCTACAGTAGTCATTTAAGGTGCTGGTGACCCTGGGGCACCTCATAAGCACACACGCTCATCAGCAGTCTTCTATGCAGCACAATTAACAACTTTTGTTGTGAAACAACCAAAAAAAGTTGTTTGCTATTGTTCAAAGAACTGATAAGACGTCAATCCAACAGTTGTGTGAACAATAGCAAACAACTTTTGGTTGTTTCACAACAAAATTTGTTTGATAATTGTGCTGCATAAAAGACCGCTGTTGAGCTTGTGTATAGGGCTTTATAGTGTAATAGCAATCAGTGTGTGACGGCTAGAGTTGGGCCGAACGGTTCGCCTGCGAACGGTTCCATGCGAACTTCCGTGGTTCGCGTTCGCGTCCCGCAGGCGAACCTTTGCGGAAGTTCGGTTCGCCCCATAATGCACCATGGAGGGTCAACTTTGACCCTCTACATCACAGTCAGCAGGCCCAGTGTAGCCAATTAGGCTACACTAGCCCCTGGAGCCCCACCCCCCTTATATAAGGCAGGCAGCGGCGGCCATTACGGTCACTCGTGTGCCTGCATTAGTGAGAGTAGGGCGAGCTGCTGCAGACTGTCTCTCATAGGGAAAGATTAGTTAGGCTTAGCTTGTTCCTGGCTGCATACCTGTTCTGTTCAGTGAGACCACTGCATACCTGTTCAGTGAGACCACTGCATACCTGTTCAGTGAACCCGCCACTGCATACCTGTTCTGTGAACCCGCCACTGCATACCTGTTCTGTGAACCCGCCACTGCATACCTGTTCTGTGAACCCGCCACTGCATACCTGTTCTGTTCAGTGAACCCGCCACTGCCGTCACTACACAAACAGCTGTTTGCGGTGCATTACACGGTGAGTTTGGTGTGTCAGTGTGAAGCAGTACCTTAATTACACTACCTGATTGATGTATACACATGCAAGATGTTTTAAAGCACTTTAGGCCTGTCATTTAGCATTCAATGTGATTTCTGCCCTTAAATCGCTGCTTTGCGTCAAATCCAGATTTTTCCCGGGGACTTTTGGCATGTATCCCACTCCGCCATGCCCCCCTCCAGGTGTTAGACCCCTTGAAACATCTTTTCCATCACTTTTGTGGCCAGTATAATTTTTTTTTCAAAGTTCGCATCCCCATTGAAGTCTATTGCGGTTCGCGAACTTTAACGCGAACCGAACCTTCCGCGGAAGTTTGCGAACCTAAAATCGGAGGTTCGGCCCAACTCTAGTGACGGCTGGGGTGGGAGGGATGGAGGAGGAGCCTCTTAGTGTAATAGCAATCAGTGTGTGATGGCCGGGGTGGGAGGGATGGGGAGGGGCCTCTTAGTGTAATAGCTATCAGTGTGTGACGGTTGGGGTGGGAGGGATGGAGGGGAGCACTTTGGTGTCAAAGCCTTGGGTGCTGGAGGACCTTGTCCTGGCTCTGCTATCCACCACTAATGCTCTGTTCCCACTTTAGCGGAGATTGGACTTTGTCTGGTCTTCATTCATTGCTAAAAACCGGGCAGTGTATGGCTCCTATTTTATAAACAGGAGCAGTTTACACTTGTCACTCTGCACCCAATCCGTGAGATCTGTTGCGGTAAGCGGACTGCACTTCTGTGCCGTCTGTGACCATCACGGGCAGGCAAATGTGCTCTCCCATATAGCCTATTTTACCTGAGAGGGATTGGAACTGGGCTTAAAGTGAACCTCCAGACTAAAAATCTACTCAGCAGCACTGAAAAGGCTTAGCGTTTCTTTAACAGTTTCTCAGCATCAGAACTTTGTTTTTCTTACCAAAGCCTCCGTTTTTAGCTGCACAGAAGCTAAGCTCCGCCCCATCAAAGAAAACTGCCTGGGCATTTTTCCCCTGATGCTGTGCAAAGCATGATGGGATTTCCTATGTTATTCATGTTGCTTAGCAACTAGGAGGGGTGGTCAGCACACAGGACAGTTGGAACTGTGTCTCATGCTTCCTGTCACCTCCTTTCAACCAAAAACATGGCTGCCCCCATGAAATCACAAACATTTGCCTGTTCTTTTAAAAACCCCCAAAGAAAAATCCTTGACACTTTCTACCCAAGCAAGAACCAAAATGTTTGGCAATAGTTAGATGCCCCAGGTCCTGGAAATCCATCCCAAAAGTCTCCCAGGAAAGATAACGAAGAAACAAAGCTGATAAAGTTACTTTATCCTTCATACAGTTGACAGAAGGATTACAAATGCATTTAAAAATACATAAACAAAAAATTAATTTCAGTGTAAAAGTTAAATACTATAAAATTCATATTTGTAAACTAGGCTAAACATTTCAATGGCACCTCTTATTTGTAAACATGTTATAGAACCAGGCGAAACAGTCCAAAACCACAGGTCATTAAAAAGAACTAGTGAAAAGACTATGGGGGGCTGTCATACCGATTGCCTTTTAAACAATACCAGTTGCGTGGCAGCCCTGCTGATCTATTTGGCCGCAAGAGTGTCTGACCACCACCAGAAACCAGCATGCAGCTAATCTTGTCAGAATGTCAAACACCTGATCTGCTGCATGATTGTTCAGGGTCTATGGCTAAAAGTATTGCAGGGAGAGGATCAGCAGGGACTCCAGGCAACTGGTATTGCTTAAAAAGAAATAAATATGGCAGCCTCCATATAAAACGCACTTCAAGTTCACTTTAAGTCTGGTTGGATCAGCCGCATGCTTGTTTCAGGGTTGTGACAGATGCTGATGCCAGAAGATCAACAGGGCAGCCAGACAACTGGTATTGTTTAAAAGGAAATGGCAGCCTCCACGTCCCTCACCTCAGGTTCACTTTAAATACAACAAATTGTGGTTTTGTTATGCAATTTCACACACCGTAACATTTTTAGATACATCATACAAATGAAGTTGCTTATATTCAATTCAATGCATTTTAAGTGCATCATTTCATAAGTAATCAAATCCTGGATCAATCTCCCAACGTCAAACAAATATTAACCACCTCTGATAAGAAAAATAGCTGCAGATATATTGGATCTAGAGCCGGTTAATAATTTTCTAAGCTGCACAAAATTAACATAATACTTGCATCAACGCAAAATTATTAGCATCAGTAGAGGTGTTCAAGGAGGTGCTAAAAATTGTCAACTCATGCAAATTTAACGTAGAGTTTGTGGTTTGTAACGGGGCCAATCAAAAATCAGTAGAAAGTGCCCAATTGGCCCAGTTCAAAACTGTATTCAAAATAGAATTAATAGCATATCATTGGCCCCCTGCTAATGGGGTCCTACATACGGAGAGATAGGTACTTCACTATCACGGCCGGAGAAAGCCAGGGATTACCTCTAAGTGCTGATTGGTTACTTGTCCCAGCTGTCCATCCTGCTCTACCCATAAGGCTTTGTCTGAGCAGGTTGCCAGGACTTTTTAAAAATAGTTCATCACAGGGACAAAACATTTGTCTTCCTCCCCCCCCCCCCCCATCCATAAAATAAAAAAAGTCACAACACATTTGTCACTAATAAAATATTTAAAAAAGTACCTCCAGCCAAATTTTAAGCATGGGGTCAGAATCGCTCACCATGTTTTATGGGCAGTATGAGCGGCCCCTTTCCCATTGACAAAGTGCCCTCTCAGAGGAAGGGACAGAATTGTCACCTTTGACTGTTGTCACAAGACTGGTATACCCATTGGAGAATTATCCTCTTACTTTTGTGAAAAAAAAATAAAAAAAATTACATGAAAATCATCTCAGTGTTCTGGATCTAGTCAAAGAGCATCAGAGGAAGCCATTCTAAGATAGGCAATAAAAACCCAAACACAGGTTCCAGCCCGCAGGGTCGGTTCTAGCCATAATGAGGCCTCAGGACAAAATTTTAACTTGGCCCCTCCAAAGCAGAAATATTTGCCTCTATGGAAGCGCAGGCCCCGCCATGCTATCCAAAGAAGAGTAATGGCCAAAAAGATACATATTAGTTATAAATGGGATGGGGGGGTATAGTCTTCACAGCATATTGCCCAAAGCTGGTGATGAGTCTGACAGACAGTACAGAGCAGAAAATAAATAAAGGCAGGATAAAAAGACCCAGTAGGCCATAAATCACAGTCAGTGTATAGAGTGTCTACCGCACGTCAGCTCTGTAATCATACAGCAAGTGGCCAGTGTTCCACCGGCCAACCATAAAGGAGCCTGGGATCTTCCGATTGGTTGGATGTCTGCTGCACAGAGTTGTGACAATTGGGGTACGGGTCCAACTCAAAATTGTGCTGGGTGGGCGAGAGTTCACCAGCAGTGGTCATGGAAGGGCATTTATCCATCGGTACACTCATGGAATAGGTGAAGTTTTGGAGCCACTGGCTGCCCTCTGTGGACAGAGTAAATGTAGGAGAAGACACGACTTCTAGGTCTGGAGATCCCACAAAGTCACTCAGGCTCTGAAGTGTAGGAGAACTTTCATGGTCCAGGTGTGGCGTTTTCCTGCTCGCCATTACAGAGCTTTCTGTCTCATCTCCATTACCCTTGTTTTTCTTCACTTTCCGTTTCCTTTGGAAGAAACCATTATTGTTGAGCATTTTGTTGCACTTTGGATCCAGCGTCCAGTAGCCGCCTTTTCCTGCGGACATGATGAGAAGATGTGAGATAATAGTAGTAAGAGTCACACCTAGCACAAGTATACTGCCAGAACAGCTGATCCACACACTCCAAGTCATTGACTGAGCAAGTAATAAAGTAGACCTATACTGAATAAGTTAAACGGAGAGATGGTTTTGGATGAATAACCCCCTCCCCACCACATTTTCCTCATTCCATTTCCTGCCAAGTCAACTCTTCACACATTTCAGGTGCTGTGTAATGTCATCTTTTTAAAGAGAACCCGAGGTGGGTTTCTGCAATCAATATAGGACACAGAGGTACATTCTGCATACTATAGCCAGCCTCTGTGTCCTTATACTGTGCCCCCAGCCACCCCCATGTTCTGCTGTCCCCCCTTTAAAAATCCAACTGGCTAGTGACACGCAGATTGTCGCTAGCTGGCTGTTTACATTCAGGCTGCCACTCTCCGCACCTCCCTGCCTCTGTCCCGTTCCTCCAATCGGCTTACAGAGGCGGGGAGGGAAGGCACAGAGGCGGGGAGCTGTGCTATACAGGAGGCGGGGGAGCGGCAGTGAGTGGCAGCACAAAGGTAACAGCCAGCTAGCGATAATCTGCGTGTCACTAGCCTGTTTTTTTTTTTTTAAAGAGGGGAAAGCAGAACAAGGGGGCAGCTGGGGGCACAGTATAAGGACACAGAGGCTGGTGATAGTATGCAGAATGTGCCTCTGTGTTGCAGAAACCCACCTCGGGTTCTCTTTAATCTAGGGTTTTCTCATTTTTTTTTATTTTTTTTTAAGTTGTAAAGCTGGCCATACACTTACAGATCTCCACTGAATGTTCCAAACGGAGCCAGATCATCCATAAGGCAATTCTTGGCCGTTGCCGAGGTGACTTAACCCACGTTAACATGTCATATTAAAAAGGTAGCTTATACATCAGGCGATGATGGGCAGATTAGACCAAGAGACAAATCTCACTCTAATCGAATCTGATTAGAAAGAGATCTGTCGGCTACCCATGCACTGCAGGCCGATTCCCAATCAATTTCATATTGCTCGCCATTACCTCCGCGCACCCGATCGAGCAAGTCGGCCCTACATCTTGCAGCATGTCGGATTAATGCCACCAAGTTTAGTCTGAAATTTGTCGCACTATCAATTGGGCATGTGCTTGGTGGCAGGGCCGGCCTTTGACCTGAGCGATCGCTCAGGGCGCCGGCTTCCAGGGGGGCGCTCCTGCCGCCCTGGCCGCATATGTTATGGAGCTGGCTGCAGCCTCCGGGCTCCGGCTGGGTCCTTCTCGTATGGTAGCTCCGCCTCCTGGTGCCGCTGGGGGTGATGGGGGCGAAGACCAGGAAGACAATTGGTGACACTCAGTGGATACATTGGACGCACCACCACGCCCCCTTTCTTCCCGGCTGCTTTTGAAAGTAGCAGCATTCTGCGACTTCCCAGGCCAGGCTGCTAGAAGGTGAGTTTACAGCTTGGCAGTGTTCTTATCTATATAGGCATCGGGACCTGCCACAGAGTGTGTCATCTCCAGACACTGCAGAGAGAGCATCGGATTTCATCATGTCCAGTGACTGCTGCAGCCATACTATCTGTAGCCTGTCACCAGGGGCGTAGCAATAGGGGGTGCAGAGGTAGCGACCGCATTGGGGCCCTTGGGCCAGAGGGGCCCCGAAGGGCCCTCCCTCAACTACAGTATTAGCTCTCTATTGGTCCTGTGGGCCTAATAATCACTTCTATAGATACTTTGAATAGTGGTAACCATTGACAAACTGTTCCCCATCCTTTTCTTGCACCCCTGACACTGTAGTTGCCATTGGCAGGTTTTGGTGCGCCGTAGCAATTGGTATGTATAGAGTCCTTGGGGGGGCCCCATTGTAAATCTTGCATCGGGGCCCACAGCTCCTTAGCTACGCCACTGCCTGTCACGGATAATGATGATGACTGCCCATACGTGGAGACAGCAGGAGTCCTGATGCCTATTGGATAAGTTTATTTCCTACAGTTGCAGCCAGCTAGATTCTCCTTGTGCCGCGGACACCCCATGTGATTGCTGTATCCATCTCTCCTCCTCTTCCTCCCTTCCTCTTGTTTTTTTCCCTAGTGCAGGCTGCCTGCCTGCTGTGTGTGACATGACCCTGCTGCCCCTGCAGTGCCTGCACAGTACAGCTAACTAAAGCTAAATTCATGTTGCTGCTGCTAAACCTCTCTCACTTGCCTCCCCATCCTCTCTCTCTTTTTGTCCTCCCTTCTCTTTCCTATTTCCTTGTCCTCTCCTTTCCATAGCTCTGTGTGTCTATCTTCTTTCATCTCATGGTTTACTTTCTCCTCTCTTTCCCTCCCTCACTCTCTATTCCACCTTTCTGCCACACAGTCACTCTTCCCTTTACATTCTCTGCTTTCCTCCCATCTCTATTTGCCTACCATCTCCTTTCCATCCTGCCACAACCTCCCTCTCTTTAGGGTTGCCAGGTCGGCTGATGGAGAAAACCGGACAGGGGGTGGGGTTAGGGGTGGAGTTAGGGGCGGAGTCAGAAGCGCACTTTTATGTAGAGTGGGGCTAAGCAATGGGCTTTTTTAAAAAAAAAAATTTATAGTATTTATATCGCACTGACATCTTCTGCAGCACATTACAGAGTACATAGCCATGTCACTAACTGTCCTCACCAGTAGTACTGGTCCAGTGCAAATAAGAGACAGCTTTTCACCAGTAAATGCACATAATGACAAACAGCCAGTGTTCCCAGTATATGTAGCCAGGGATAGATGTGCCCAGTATACGTAGCCAGGGGGTATATATGTCCCAGTATACGTAGGCAGGGGTATATATGTCCCAGTATATGTAGCCAGGGGGTATATGTGCCCAGAATAGGTAGCCAGGGGCTATATGTGCCCAGAACAGGTAGCCAGGAGCTATATGTGCCCGGAATAGGTAGCCAGGGGCTATATGTGCCCGGAATAGGTAGCCAGGGGCTATATGTGCCCAGAATAGGTAGCCAGGGGCTATATGTGCCCAGAATAGGTAGCCAGGGGCTATATGTGCCCGGAATAGGTAGCCAGGGGGTATATGTGCCCGGAATAGGTAGCCAGGGGCTATATGTGCCCGGAATAGGTAGCCAGGGGCTATATGTGCCCAGAATAGGTAGCCAGGTGCCCCCCGCCCCCCCGCAGGAGGAGAACAGTGCAGCAGAGAGAGAGCTGGGAGCAGCGGTGGAGAAGGGGGGCAATCTCCCCCCCCTTCCCTCACCTTAGGGTGCTCTCTCTCCCCCGCTGTCTCCTCCAATATGATGTGCAGGCTGGCGGGTGGCTGCGGGCGGAACTTACCTCTCTGTCGCAGGCGCCGGAAGTTCGGGTCCCGCAGCCGCTGAGATTCGACTCAAAAAAGATCCGGATCAAAGATTCGAATCATTCATGAGCCGGACAACACTATTCAGACTGATTAGTGTTGTCCGGCTCATGAATGATTCGGATCTTTGATCCGGATCTTTTTTGAGTCGAATCTCAGCGGCTGCGGGACCCGAACTTCCGGCGCTGGAGCGACACAGAGGTAAGTTCCGCCTGCAGCCTCTCGCCAGCCTGCACATCATATTGGAGGAGACAGCGGGGGAGAGAGCACCCTAAGGTGAGGGAAGGGGGGGGGGGGGGGGGGGGGGATTGCCCCCCTTCTCCACCGCTGCTCCCAGCTCTCTCTCTGCTGCACTGTTCTCCTCCTGCGGGGGGGGGGGCGGGGGCTCTAAACCGGACAACTTAATTGTCCGGTTTAGCATGCCTTTTTGCACCGGACACAGCGCACAAAAACCGGACTGTCCGGTGTAAAACCGGACACCTGGCAACCCTACCTCTCTTTCTCTCCTCCCCTTCCTTCTCTAGCACTCTCTCCTTTATTCCTCTCTTTAGCACTCTTTCTCCTTTCCAGTCCACCCCTCTCTCCTTTCTTTCTTTTCTTGCTCTCTCCTCCTCCCTGCTCCACTCTCTAGCTTTTGCCTTCAGATTTGCCTAAAAGCGGACCTGAACTCAGAACTTCCTCTCTGCTCTAAAAGCATAACCACCTTTACAGAAAACATTTCTTTGTTACAGCTGATACACAAATCCTGCAATAAATCTGCAGTCTGTGTACTTCCTGCTTTCATGGAAGCAGTAATAATGGTAATATCCTTTGTTCAAATGAGATTATCTCATCTGTGAGATCAAATTACAACTTGTGATCACAATTGCGTTTTTTTTTTACGCTTTCCCCCCCCCCTTCCCGGCGATGTCTCTTTGATCCGTAAAAGAATAAATACAATGTATTTATTCTTAACACAATTGCCGCATAAAGCGATTTTGTGAGCGTTTTGCATTTTTCCTATATCTTCCATTGAGGCGGAATCACCTCAAAAATGGTCCATGCGGCGTTTCTCTGAGCAGATTGGAAACGACTGTCTCATAGAGAATAATTGCACAAGCGATTTCAGGGCGATTTTAAAAAAAATCGCCAGCGCTTAAAAAGTCCAAAAGTGCCTCCAGTGTGAACGAGCCCTAAAAGTGATCTCACTATATGGGGGGGGGGGGGGGGGGGGCGCAACAAAATCTGGTTACGCTCAGGGCGCTGTGAAACCTAAGGGCGGCCCTGCTTGGTGGCACTGATTTTCATCCAATTTTGATTATAGTAATCAATCGGCCACCAAATCGCCTGATGTATGGCCACCTTTAATCTTACAAAAAAAAAAGCCAGATGACCATCGGTGGGCAAAAAACGCCATTTGGCCTAGGGCCCTATTTAATCTGCGTACACTTAAAAATGGCGCAAGGTGAAAAATGGCGCACCGTTCCACCGATACATGCATCATAAAAAAACTCTACTGTTTTCATGTAAATACATTAAATGGTAAACAACATTTTATCAAACAAACATTTAGTGGCGAAAGTGCGACATTGAAAAAAAATGCAGGGTGGCTAGTGTTAGGCAGCGGGGGGTGGGAAGAGGCAGCGGGGCACTGGTGTTAGGAAGAGGCAGCGGGACACTGGTGTTAGGCAGCTGGGTGGAGGGAGTAGGATTAGGTGGAGGATGTATGCAGAGGCATACATGATGTTGTCCCGGCCAGCGATCGCTCCTTCACTTCAGTTAGTTTGGAGGAGTCCTGCATCCAGCCAATTACCATGCGGGGACTGAAGATTGGTTGTGATTTTTACACCCTTGTCCCGGGCGCAATTTATGCTAGAAACTGCCCTGACTCCGTCCGATCGTTTTACATTTTCCATCCTGTCTGATACTTTCAATTCTTTCCTTACAAAAAAACCCACATTTTTGGGAATCGATGCCCAGCACATGAATCAAATCTGCAAGGAATCAAATTAAAAAAAAAACAAAAAAAAAAACAAACACCCCAACAATGGCCTCAATTCACTAAGCTTATCTCCTTTCTTTAATAATGTTTCTAGAGTTATCACCATGGTGATGAGGCATGTAGCATTCAGGAAACATTTTACCTCAGGCAGACCTAAAGTTACCTCTTCAATCCTTAAAATAACTCCAGAATTCTAACGTTAAAGACAGGCTGTTAATTAGCTGTGTGTGAAAATCACTACAGGAGGCGGCAACTTAAGGAATGAAGAGATAAGATAACTCACTGTGTGGAGGTAAGTTTTCTCTTGCCTTATCTCCAGCATGATCTTAGTGAATTGAGGCCAATAATTGTGTGTGTGTATGGGCACCTTAAAGTGGACCTGAACTCTTGCACAGGACAGAAGGAAAACAGAGAAATGCACCCTGTATGTATTCAAAGAGTTTAGCCTGTCTAATTCCCCCTCATCTGTGATTGAGCACAAGTTGTAGTTTGATCCCCCAGCTATGTCAGCTCAGGAATCATGGCAGAGAGCTAATTGGTAAACACAGGATGTTAACGTGTCTGCTTCCATGAAAGCAGGAAGTAGACACTGCAGATTACAGGATTTGTATCAGCTGTAACAAACCAATGCTTTTCTTTAATAATTAAAAAAAAAAGTGGTTATAATGCCTGCCATTTTTATATGAAAGCTCAAACCAAAGCACCTCAACACATGTTTTTCATTGAGCCATTTTGCAATTTTTTTTTCCTCCTTTACAGAAATAGTCTTTTTTTAAATGCATTGCCAGTGGTGGATTTACATTGCAAGAGATTTTAGAACCAGCGGCACACAATACCTGGCTATTTAGAAGAGGGGAAGTGTGTTACTACACTTACTATGCCGGTGTGCGACAGCTCCAAGTCTATCAACAATACAGAATGTTGTAATGCGCCACTATGTGGTTATGGCCTAGTTCACATTATAAATTTGCAAGCGCTGAACGCTTTGTGAGCACTTTTTCTGGTGTTTTGAGAACGATTTAGTAAAGCGCTTGTGCGGCGATTTGCTTTTTTTTTTTCTGCTGTCAATCAGGAAGTGAACTTTTGACCTGGAACTGATTTTTTTAAAGCGCCCACAAAATCGCTTTATCAAACACTTGATCCACTGTATGGCCTCAATTCACTAAGCTTTATCAAACGTTTGATAACACCCAAACCATGCCCCCCCCCCCCACCACCACCACCACCTTTCCTGTCTCTAAGGGCTTGTTCACACTATGAGAGCTTTTCTGAGCGTTTGTGATTTAAAAAAAAACAAACAAAAAAAAAAAAAAAAAACACCTCTTGCTAATGTTATCCTATGAGAGCGTTCACACTTGAACACTTGAGCGATGTGATTTTGTAAAAATCCCCCATAGCATTGCATTAGCAAGAGCTTTGAAAATCTCTAGCATTTAAAAAGCTCTTGTAGTGTGAACGGGCCCTAAAGGTACATTCACACGTCGGATTTGCACAAACGACCCATTGTTTGGGCGTCCAGACGACAGGTCTTTTGGACGTCAAATCGGGCGTGTACAGTGTCGTTTAGCTGATAAGACTGGACTTGAGCGATCCGCCAAGTGGATCGATCAAGTCCGCTCTTATCAGCTGAACAACAGACTGTACACCCGCCCGATTTGACGTCCAAACGACCGGTTGTTTGGACGTCCAAACAATGGGTCGCTTCCACAAATTCGTACATAGCAAGGAAATGAGCAGCGCTACTTAAAAACAGGCAAGTGCCTACCTGCAAAAGAGTGCAAGCCCCACTTGTGGGATATAATACACACCGAGCATACACATGACCTGTCTACCACTGGAGGAGGATGTTAGTTTCCTGTAACAGCTTGCATGCAACCTATTAAGTACTCGTCCCTCCCACTGCGTAGAAGAAGTCGATGCATTTTAGGGGACGTTATGGTCGCATAAAGTGCCCCTAACGCAACGCCTGGCGTTGTTGGATGTGGACGTCAGAGCGAGCCGCGTTGTGCAGCTCACTCTGGCGTCCGTGATGCATACTCTTGGACACATGCGGCACCACGTGGTCCCGCCAGCCAATCGCCGCACAGAGCGGCCGTTCCAGGAAGTAAACACTGCACGTCACACCGTGCAGTGAATATTAGCTATGTGCCTGGCCGCTCTCCCCTCCTTCCCAACATTACTGAGCATATGCAAGCAGTCTAACGCGACTTAGCCGCATATAAATTACTGCATGCAGTAAGTTATTTTGAGGTGCAGCGTTACAATGTAACGCAACGTGGGCACTGTGAACAGCCCATTGATTTTGCGTTGTCATGGGTTACTGGCTGCTCTAACGTGCGCTTGTAACGTCCCACTGTGAAACCAGCCTTAAAGTGAACAGGACAGAAGGAAAACAGAAATGCACACTATGTATTTAGAGAGCTTAGCCGATCTAATTCCCTCTCATCTGTGAGTAAATCACAAGTTGTAATTTGGTCTCTCCCTTGTGCCACCTGATTGACATGGAAGATAAGCTCATTTGAAAGCACAGGATGTTAGCAATATGTCTGATTCAGTGAAAGCAGGAATTAGACACTGAAGATTTATTGCAAGATTTGTATCAGGAAAGAAAGGGGGCAGTGCTGCAGATATTCTGGTGTCCCAACTTGTGCTTGTCCAAAGACACTGCACCGGCCCTGGTCTGAGGGGGGGGGGGGGGGGGATTTCTGGGCAGCTATAATCCCCCCCCCCCCTGCATTTGCCTATGCCCCCCCACATGCCAGTCCGCAAGGGACCCAAATTGCAAAGCAAACAGATTATGTCTTGCATATAAATGTAATGCAAATTGTACACAGCTTGGAACTTGGAGAGTCATAGGCCTCTTTTCCACGGACTAGGCAGTGAAATGCCTCAAACTCTCTCAACTGCTTGTTGCTGCCTGACAACAGCTCGCTGCTGCCTGCTAACTGCTTGCTGAGCACATTAACAGTCCATGGAAGAGGCCATAATCAGCTGCAAGTGCAATTCTAATCTTTATACAATTTGTATTCAACCTGCATGCAAGCTAAATCATCTCATTGACCATCCTCACCTAGGATAAATGATTACAGCCAGGCAACTACCAATTTCATATTCTTCTTGTTTGTACTACTTCTCAGGAGTGATGAGCAAAATGTCCCAAACAGTTTTTTTTTTTTTTTTGTTTTTTTTTAATTATTATTAACACGAAACAAGCAGGGCCGGGAAGGGGCGAGAGAGGCTCCAGCCTCAGGGCGCAGTGTAGGAGGGGGCACAGGGCGGGGTCCTGAGGCAGAGGCAAGAGAGGCTCCAGCCTCAGGGCGTAGTGTAGGAGGGGGCGCACAACTCACTCAGCTGTCATTCCCCTATTGTGTTTGAAACAGAGAGAAAGAAAAGGGCATACATGACAGTGACTGCAAGCCAGATAAGAGATTAGGCCCCGTTCACATTACAAAACGCGGATGGCTGTGCGTTTGGAACGCAATGCGTACAAACGCACACCATCCGCGTTTGTATGCATTGCCAGGGCCGGCGCTACCATTAAGGCAAAGGAGGCAGCTGCCCCAGAGCTTGTAGGGGCCCCCAGTGGCTACAAGAGGAAAAAAAAATTTTCAAAATCGGCCTTATAGTTTGAGAAAATCGATTTTAAAGTTTCAAAGGAAAAAAAAAACATTTAAAAACCTGCCGACTTTAATGGTTAATAGCAAATCCACCTTAAATGCTAGAAACCCTAAATTTGCAGGATATGTTAAGGAGATCATTAGGAATAAGAGGAAAACACAATTTTTCAAAAAGACTTTATAGTTTTTGAAGAAAATCGATTTTAAAGTTTCGAAGGAAAAAAGTATACTTTTAAATGCGGTAAATGTCACTTAACGGTAGTGTAATTTTACATGCATCAAACGAAAGCGCAATAAATTTCCTGACGGGGTTTCCAGGGGGTCTATACGCAGCCGCAGCGCTTTGGCCAGGGATCGCTATACAGCCGCAATATGGCTGTATGAAGATCCCTGGCATGTTTTCCTATTTTCCCAATTTTTTTTTTTTTATGTTTAGAGTGTGGGAATTTAAAAAAAAAAATTGTGGGGTCCCCCCTCCTGAAACTTTTTAACCCCTTGTCCCCCATGCAGGCTGGAATAGCCAGAATGTGGAGCTCCGACCGATTGGGGCTTCACACCCTGAGTATACCAGCTGCAAAAAAGGTCTCTTAATGCCGATTTTTGTTCCGGGGTATATGTTGGGGGGGCCCCCCAGGTTTATTTTGCCCTGGGGCCCCATTGTTTCTTAAACCGGCCCTGTGCATTGCATATCCCATTCACTGAAAGTGAATGGGACAGACGCGCCTTTTTGGAAAAAAAAAATGCGTGCAGCATGCGTTCCCGGACCACATTGGTCCGGAACGCATGCAGTGTGATCAGACAAGTGCACTCTATGCACTGTCTGGTGTCTGCCTCCTGCACACGTTGCCGAAACGCGGCTGGAAACACGTGCAGTGTGAACGGGGCCTTGGCCCTGTTCATACTTTCAGCGTTTGCAGAACGCATAGAAACGCAACTTGAAAAATGCATGCATTTGTATGCGTTTTTCTTGCGTTCAAATGCATTTTGCACAAACACACACACGTCACACAGGAAACAGAAAAGAATGATAGGAAACACAGAAGGAAATGTACGCTAAAAACGCAATAGTACTCGTTTTTGATACGCATCCATAGACTTTCACGTGACGCACAGAATTGCGTGCAGCAATGCGGATGAGAAACGTATGCATCTCATACATGTGAACGAGGCCATTAGAAAACATTAGTAGCCCTTGCGTTCTGTAAAAACCGGCTAGGAACACACATAGTCTGAACAGGGCCTAAGGTGTTGGGGGCCCTGGGGCGCCTCTTAGTCTAATAGCAGTTAGTGTATGACGGCTGGATTGAGAGGGATGGGGAGGCGCACTTTGCTGTCTCAGCCTTGGGTGCTGGAGGATCTTGTCCCAGCTCTGGACACAAGTGTGAAATGGCCCCAATCATTACTTGGATGGGAGGGCCCCATGCTGTCAGTTTGTCAGGCTGGACCCATATTTGAACATGCAAAAAGCGCAGCCATTTTCCTGTTGCTTTTGTTTTCTACATTAGAGTTTACTTTTGGAAATTGTTTTTCAGGCTACTTCATAAACTGTGAAAAATACTGAAGGTCATTTTCTTGCAAAAGCACAAACTGGACAACTGTAGAGACTTGGAAATACATTGCAAGCAAAGCAGTGCGCCCAGTCTTAAAAAAGGTGTACTGTCACTTTAAATTTGAAAACCCAATTAAAAAAAAAAAAAAATTTCCTCAATTTTCACTAAACGATGTTGCGCAATATCACACACACAAAAAAAAGTTTGTCGCAGAAACTCGTGCTGTGGGTATAGGGACAAGCCAAAAAGCGCAGAAAATTCACAACCGCTGTCATAGAAGTGTCTTTACCGGTGACGTCGTTCAAAACAAGTCTTTTTCGCACATGGATATTACAAACGACCAACTCCCTAAAGAACTGTGAGCGCAAGCAAAAATGACAATATGCAGGACATGTCCGCATTCAGTAGAGTAATGTCATTCAAACCACATTGTACACACAACCGATTGCACAATACCTGCCCAACAGTCAGGCGAGTTGATCGACTCAATAGGTCAGGCAAAAAACGCCCAATGTCATTCACTCGCCTCATTGTTTCGCTACATTTTCGCACACCATTGTCGAGGCTATTCTACACAGCAATAAACCTCACAGGGAAGTTCCGCTAACGTGATTGGGTGGACTGCACCCTCTTAAACTACTAGGCCGCATTCACACCTAAAAATCGAAAACGCAAGCGGTTTACGTTTGATCGCTTTCCCCCCTCCCGGCGCTCCACTGTGCTTTGCTTTTCTGGTAAAAGTGCTTTTCTAGAACGGTTTTGTAATTTACTCCCTGATGCAAGTCAGGAACTGAACTCTTTGACCCGTAAAAAAAATAAATACAATGGCTATCATTCATAAACCTGTTGTCGGTAAAGAGAATCTGTGCGGGAAGACACCGCTGGCGGTGTTTTAGACTTCTGGCTGCGCATTCATAAAAAAGTATCCAGGTGCGGTAGCAGTGCGGAGATTCCCCGAATTAGGCTGGCGGTAGGCAGGTGGAGACACGGAAGCTGCCGAGTTGATACATTTCTCCGTGTTCCACTCTACTGCAGCTGCCTGGGAGGTCTGCGTGGGTAACAGTAAAAAAGGGCGCAGGAGGCTAGTGGACAAATCGGGCGCCGCCATTCACTCCCATAATAAATATCGTTTAATGGGCGCCCGATAGGAAAAAAGGGCGCCGGAGAAAAATAACGTTTTAAAAGCGGCGCCCGGAGACTTAATGTTTTATTACTGCTTCTCATGATTACACATTATTTAATGATTTATACATTTTTAATATTATTTTTAAATGAAAAACAGTACAATATTTTTTTCAAACATTATTTTTAAACGAAAAACAGTACAATTTTATTTTTTTACATTATTTTTAAACAAAAAACCGCACAATATGTTTTTGAAACGTTATTAATGCTTATCACAGGGGGGTCTTAGGTTTAGGCACCAACAGGGGGGTCTTAGGTTTAGGCACCAACAGGGGGGGTCTTAGGTTTAGGCACCAACAGGGGGGGGGGTCTTAGGTTTAGGCACCAACAGGGGGGGTCTTAGGTTTAGGGGTTAGGGGTAAGTACAGGGAGGGTTACTTAGTAATTTTTTTTTTAAACGTTATTATACGTTTCACTATTTAAACGAAAGATTAAAGTTTTTACAATTGCCGATTTAATGCACATTATTTAATGATTTATAACTTTATAAAACATTAATTTTAAACGAAATACAGTACAATACATTTTTAAACGTTATCCATGCTTATCATTTAAAACCCCGCGCCCTTTTTTCCCAGCGCCCCTTTTTAACGTACGCGTCTGCGTGTCTCCATTCACTTAACATTGTTATCGCCACATCAGAGGGAGCGGTACTTCCCGACCTCACACCGCTCGCGGTGATCTTTATGAATTAACATTGTTACAGCACAAGGCGGTGATTTATCACTCTGCTCGGTAAGGTCAGCTTTTCATGCGTAAAGAGCCTTTATGAATGCTGACTTTGCCGAGTGTTCGGTAAAGTCAGCTGTTTTAAGCATTTCCGCATGCGGAAATGCTTTATGAATGATAGCCTATGTATTTATTCTTAAAAACACGAATGCAATCGCTGCATAAATATTTTGGGAGCGTTTTGAGTTTTTCCTATACCTTCCGTTATAGCAAAAACGCCCCAAAATGGTAAAGGCACCCAGGGCCAGCCTTAGGTATCACAGCGCCCTGAGTGTAACCAGATTTTGGAGCCCCCCCCCCCATATTCATCCTCTTTGCGTGCGTGCACACACACGGCCACGTGCAAGAGTGCATATAGGGAGATCCTCCCCTTTAGTGTATATAAGCAGACCCCCCCCTTTTTTTAGTGTATAGGCCGAACCCCCCCCCTAGATATAGATATCCCCTCCCCCCCCAACTGGGAGGCAGTTGGGGAATCTTACTTTTTTGCTTGTAGCTGTGGACAGAAGATGGCCAGGAGTGACAAGCAGGTCTCTCTCTGATTAGTGTGCAGCGCAAGACATTGCCTGTGAGCAAAGGGCGGCGCTACTGACACGTACTGCTCACAGAGACTCAGCAAGAGGCAGCAGCAGGTTTCTGGAGTCTATGTCCCCATCACCCCCAGCAGCACCAGGGGGCGGAGCTACCACTTGCAGCAGTCAGAGGGACCCAGAGCCAGCAGGTAGAAATGTGGCCAGGGCCAGTTGAATGCACATCACGTGCGCCCCCCTGGAAGCTCAGGTCAAAGGCCGGCCATGAAGGCACCGCTTTGCCTATCGCAAAGCGGACGCAATGCGCTGATATGAACCTACTCAGAGATTCGTTGCACAAGCGCTTTATGGGCGATTTTGAAAATCGCTTGCGCTTGAAAAAAATGGAATGGCAAAAACGCCAGAAACCCACTAGGATTGATTTCTAAGCACTAGTGAGTTGAAAAAGCTCTTGCTAATGCAAAGATATGGGGGAGTTTTATAAAATCACATCGCTCAAGTGGGATCACACCCATAGCATTAGCAAGAGTTTTCAAATCACAAAGCACTCATGAAATGTGCTCCTAGTGGGTTTCTGGCCTTAGTGGGAACGAGCCCCCAGGCTTCATATAAGCGTAGGCTGTAGAAAATTACGCCCACACTTTTCAACCAATCACAACTGTGCTGTAGAGAGAGTGCTGTGATTGGAGAACAGTTCCTGCTGAGTTCCCTACCAGTGTTCCCCAACCCTGTCCTCAAGGCCCACCAACAGTGCATGCTTTGTAGAAATCCACAAAGGTAGTTAATCAGCTCTGCTGAGACACTAATGACCTCACCTGTGCAGGTTTGTGGTTTTCTGCAAAACGTACCATTGGTGGGCCTTGAGGACAGGATTGGGGGACTCTGCTCTAAGCGATCCACTGTCTTCCAACACGGCAAAATCTATTTGTTGGACATTTCAAAGAATTTAGCGTGTGTAGATGGCTTTAGTGGTCCAGCTACCTAATGTGCACAGTCAGTCTGGGTCTGTAGCTTGGTATATTGGAGGCAGAAGGTGATCAAGGCAACCAGGGAATATGCATTGTATAAAACAAAAATATAGCACCTTCTATGTACCCCTCACTACTGAATGGCGGCTGCGGCAACGGGTATAGCAGCGGATCGGCGGCGATCGGTGGTTACACGCAGCTAGCAAAGTGCTAGCTGTGTGTAACAAAAACAACAACAAAAAAATTATGCAAATCGGCCCAGCGGGGCCTGAGCGGTGCCTCCCGGCGACATAGCCCGAGCTTAGCTCGGGCTTACCGCCAGGGAGGTTAAGGCCTCTTTTCTACAGACTGTTGATAGGCAGTGAAATGCCTCTCAAACTCACAACTACTCACTGTTGCCTGGTAACTGCTCGCTGAGCACACAGCTCAACAGTCCAGAAAAGAGGCCTAAGGGTACTATTCCATTAGCCAGGCGCAACCACTAGGTGGCATTAATTACTTTTCCCCCTCTAGGCCACCATGAATAGTAGGGAAAGATGTAAGTCTGCTGCCAGTGATCGCTGGAGTTTTATCACCACCTAGTGGTTGTGCCCGGCTAACGGAAAATAACCCATTTGAGATCTTCAGACAGGCTGTCTTTGACCTCTACCCACTCTTCCCCACCATCACCTTTATTATCCTCATCTCTGGCCACCTTCACGAAGCACTTGTTGATGGACAGGTTGTGTCTGATAGAGTTCTTCCACTTGTCTTGGTTTTTCCTGTAAAACGGAAAGTTAGTTATCATAAAGTTGTAGATCCCCTTGAGGGTGAGCATCTTGTCTGGACTGCTCTCCAGGGCCATGGCGATCAGGGCACTGTAGGATAAACGTGGTCGCATCTTCTCCCTCTGCTCATTGAGGTTGGCGAGCACTTGTTTCTGCGCAGGTAAGGCTGAGAAGACAGGAGCTTGGCTGACCCCATGAAGGTAGTGGCCTCCTGCACCTACTTGATGCGGGTGAGATGGAAGCTTGGCAGGTGCCTCATGCCCCCAATAAACTTTGCCATCAGCAGCCATGTAGTCTCCATAGCCTGGTATGAGGGTTGCAGGGTTTTGCGGTTGGTAGAGGCTGTGTGGATAGAGGTTGTAGTAGTTCTCATGGTGCACTGCCAGGTCCACCAGCTCTTGGACATAGACTTGTGGCTGCTGCAGGTAAGGGGGCTGATGTCCATAAGAAAGCATGCTCCCTCTAGAATGATTTGAGGAAAGGAGAGAGAGACCTGAGGTTCACATTAGAGACCAGAACTTGAGGAAGGACCTTAAAGCCTGGTGGATTATCACCTGCTGCTGGCTATTAGCAATCAAGCCTGGAGGAGCCAAGGCAGTAATGAGAAGGGAGGGTCCTACCTCCTGCACACCCACCATACAGGCCCCACCTCCAGCACACCCACCATACAGGCCCCACCTCCAGCACACCCACCATACAGGTCCCACCTCCAGCACACCCACCATACAGGCCCCACCTCCAGCACACCCACCATACAGGTCCCACCTCCAGCACACCCACCATACAGGTTCCACCTCCAGCACACCCACCATACAGGCCCCACCTCCAGCACACCCACCATACAGGCCCCACCTCCAGCACACCCATCATACAGGCCCCACCTCCAGCACACCCACCATACAGGTCCCACAGCTACAGACTGGAGCAGAAAGTATCACCATCCTCTGTAAGTCTCCAAAGTACTGTATATAAGTATTACTACTGTCACTTCTCATAATGGGGTTTATTTACTCCTGGAGGGAGATTAGGCAGGTGATTCCTCATAGCTGAGTAGGATCAAAGTTAAAAACTTGACTGACAAAACTGGTGTGACACAAGTTGTGCTGCAGACTTACATTAGCAAAGGATGTTTGTATTTGTTTGTTGAAACTGTCAGAAAGATTGTTAGGACAAACAGTGGTTTAAAGGGAACCTAAACCGAGAAGGATATGGATGTTTCCTTTTAAAATAATACTAGTTGCCTGACTCTCCTGCTGATCCTGTGTCTCTAATACTTTTAGCCACAGCCCCTGAACAAGCATGCAGATCAGGTGCTCTGACTGAAGTCAGACTGGATTAGCTGCATGCTTGTTTCAGGGTGTGATTCAGCCACTACTGCAGCCAAAGAGATCAGCAGGGCTGCCAGGCAACTGGTATTGTTTAAACATCCATATCCCTCTAAGGCCTGGTGCACACCAAAAACCGCTAGCAGATCCGCAAAATGCTAGCAGATTTTGAAACGCTTTTTGTTATTTTTCTATGGCGTTTTGCTAACGTTTTGCGGATTGCTGCAGCGGATTTCAGTATAGTAGATTTCATATATTGTTACAGTAAAGCTGTTACTGAACAGCTTCTGTAACAAAAACGCCGGCAAAACCACTCTGAACAGGCGTTTTTCAGAGCGGTTTGCGTTTTTCCTATACTTAACACTGAGGCAGAAACGCACCCGCAATCCAAAAAATGCCTCACCCCGTGAGTATGCGTTTCTGCAAAACGCCTCCCGCTCTGGTGTGAACCACCCCATTGAGATACATTGACCAAGCGGATCCGCAGTCGCAAGCGGCTGCAGAAACGCTGAAAAAGCCGCTCGGTGTGCACCAGCCCTTAGTTAAGGCTCCCTTTTAATTACATGGGAAATCAGTACCTTGCAGAACGCACAGCGCAATGCGCTCTGAAAAGCGCACATACACTCCCTGATGTGAACGAGGCCTGTAAAATGTAAAAGGGGCCTTAGGCTCTTTGCATACTATGCACAATCAGATGTGATGCGATTCTATGCAATTGCAACCTAGTTGAAAACTTAAATTGCACATTACCAGTATGATGTGGCCATGCAGTGAGGCATGATGAAAGTATATCTCACTCCTACTGTAGCCTCAAGCGTTACCCTGTAAAGGCACTGCATGCAGTGTGTTTTCCTGACTTTTTTTTTTTTTTACTTTGCATTCCTGTTGAACAGGGAAAACAATACAATGTCCCACTGTGAACCCAGCCAAATACTGATCAAAAATCATCTGCATTTTCTGCATAAAAAGGTTTACAAAAGACTGCCAAAGATGGCGATGAAAGGCATTTGTCTCAATTTCTCAAATCCAACCCGGTGGATCTGATCTGCAGACCATTGTTTGTTAACCACTTGAGGACCACAGTGGTAAACCCCCCTAAAGACCAGGCTAATTTTAGCTAAAATGGCCACTGCAGCTTTAAGGCCAGGCTGCAGGGCCGCACAACACAGCACACAAGTGATCCCCCCCCCCCTTTTCCCCCCCACCAACAGAGCCCTGTGTTGGTGGGGTCTGATCACCCCGCAGGTGTGTTTTTTTTTTTTTTTAATAAATATTTATATGTCGTTTTTTCAACAAAAATGTGCTCCTTCTTTTTTTTTTTTTTTTTTTTTTCTTCCTTATTCCCCTCCCTCCCTCCTTGCAGCCGGCCAATCATGCGATCGGCTGTCATAGGCTTCAGCCTATGAGAGCCGATCGCTCTCCTTTCCCCAAGGCTGTCCCCAGTACAGCGCTGCTGCTGATCGCATCGCTGTACTATGTAAATAGACGGCGATAACGCCGTCTAACAGTCTCCCGCTCGGAGACTGAAGAGGGGGCAGAGCTCCGCCGCCTGAGCAGCCTGCGCGCAATCTCCTGCAAATCACAGCCCCAGGACTTGACGCCAATTGGCGTTAGGCAGTCCTGGTGCTGCCGCCGCGTCCATGCTCATTGGCGTGGGGCGGTCTTTAGGTAGTTAAACAAGTTGTGTATGAGATCTCCAGATATTTCAGAATGCCTGTGTCCAACTACAAAAGCATTTCTCGGGTCTTTTGCATGAACTGATCGTTTGCATGTGGAACGCTCAGTCTTATAAACCTTCCTGACAAACCTATGCTGCATATTGAGTCTTTGGTTTGCAAAGATGTTTATCTGATGTGTGTACCCAGCTTCGCAATAATATATACTGTAGGTTAGGTCTTGTCTCAGGATCTGGAGTCAGTGATTGGGTACAGGTGAGGTACTCTTGAGTTAATTGCCTCACCTAGTCAGCTGTAGTCTTTAGTACAGATGGCTGATGAGATGTTATGGTCATGGCACATAATGTATATATGTATATTCTGGCGTATAAGATTTTTTTTTTTTACCCTTGAAAATCACCTGAAAAGTCAGGGGTCGTCTTATACGCCGGGTGTCATTGATGCCGGGTGATACGCCCTATCCTGTTACCGCCTCTCAGATCTCGCTGCTGAGGACTGTAGTGAAGCGGCGCAGGCACACATGTGCGAGATCGGAGAGGCCCATTGAAATAAATTGCATATGTGAATTTGCATGCGGTTAATGCATGCAAATTCACCATAGTGGAAACGGGCCCTAAAAGGACAGCTGAAGTGAGAGTGATATGGAGGCTGCCATATTTTTATTTTTTTTTAAACCATACCAGTACCTGGCTGTCCTGCTGGTCTATTTGGCTGCAGTAGTGTCTGACTAACACCAGAAACAAGCATGCAGCTAATTTTGGCAGATCTGACAATGGGCTCTATTCATAAAAGGTTAACGCAAGTTTTCCGCTCAAAACAGCGGATTTTCCCGACCATTTAGCAAAGTGGGCATTCATAAAAGCTGTTCCCGCATGAAAATCTACAATCCCCTAGCAGAGCGAGAAATTTCCGCCTTCTCCAGTGTTTTTCTAGATTTATCTAGAAAAAAGTAACAAAATGGCCATTCATAAAGATTAGAGGAAGCGGTATGTGGACGGGAAATACCGCTTCCTCTGATTTTGCGGATTACATACAAGTGAATGGGACAGACCTCCCAGAGAGAGCAGTGCACGGAGGGACTCTGTCGGCTGAAGTGTTTCCGCATGCCTTCCGACAGCTTACCGCCATCTTTCAGCGGGAGATCTCCGCTCTTGCATCGCAGCTGGCAAGATTTTTTCGAATGACCATCCAGAAGTCTAAAATACCGCTGAAGTATTTTACCTCTACGAGTATTTACACCACAAGTTTTTTTTATGAATAGAGCCCAAAGTCAGAAACACCTGATCTGCCTGCATGCTTGTTCAGGGTCTTTGGTTAAAAGTATTAGAGGCAGAGGATCAGCAGGACAGCCAGGCAACTGGTATTGTTTATCAGAAAATAAATATGACACAGCCTTCATATCCCTCTTGCTTCAGTTGTCTTTTAGGTCGCATTCACAGTGGCACGTTGCGGAGCTGCGTAATAAAGTCTTATAACGCAGCTTACCGCACTGCAATGCTAATACTATGGGCTGTTCACAGTGTGATGTTAGCGTTGCATTGAAATAATGTACCGTTGTGGTAACTCACTGCTTACAGTGCCTTACCTCTTAACGCAGACACATTGCGACTTTACCGTCGCATTAAACCGCAGCGTCCCGCTGTGAATGTGACCTCAATGTTCTTTTGTTTTTTGTAAAGGAAATTAAACTGAGATAATCATCAATTTTGTATATCCTACTAAAAATTAGCCTTTTTTTGAGAATGACAATTTTATTTTTTGAGTATCAACAACTAAAAAAAGTGTGTGCAGTGTTGTATTGTCTCTCCTGACTGACAGTCTCTCAGTGTCCCAGAAGCTAAAATAGATGAACTATGGACTTTTTTTCTCCAGCACTCAGAAGCTGTTCTCTTCCAGGAAATAGTTTTATGGCTGTAACTCCTTATCAGTAAGGGCCGGTCTCCACTTATTTTTCACATGCAGCAAAACAACTGACATCGATGCAAAACTATCAGACGACTCATGAGGAAAAACTGACTAGTGGAGACAGGTTTATGCTATAGTCTGGACTGGAGAAAAAACTGTTACTTGCATACCTGATGTTTAACTCTTTCAGTCACAAAAAGAAAAAGGAACTCAGCCTCGTTTTTTAATATGCCTGGCACTGTACATACACACACCTATCTCATCATGTCACATGTCACCTTGGGTACATTTTAAGTGATATTGGACATTTTGAGTTTGATTTTTTTTTTTTTTAATAGTACCTTTTTATTATTATTATTATTATTATTATTATTATTATTATTATTATTATTATTATTATTTATATAAAGCCAACATCTTCCACAGCGCTGTACAGAGTATATTGTCTTGTCCCTTAACTGTGCCTCAGAGGAGCTCACAATCTAATCGCTACCATAGTCATTTGTCTATGTATGTATGGTATGTATCGTAGTCTAGGGCCAATTTAGGGGAAGCCAATTAACTTCATCTGCATGTTTTTGGGATGTGGGAGGAATCCAGAGTGCCCGGAGGAAACCCACACAGACACGGGGAGAACATACAAACTCCTTGCAGATAGTTCCCTGGCCTGGGATTCAAACCGGGGACCCAGCGTTGCAAGGCGAGAGTGCTAACCACTACGCCACCTGTATGACACCAGTTCAGGGTTGAGCAGAAACGACACCAGTGCGAATTTACGCATCGTAGTTCGCATCTACACATCGTAGTTCGTAGGTGAAGTTTCAAAACTACGCTTAAGAATTTACGCGTAGCGAAGTACTGCTACGTGTAGCTTACGCCCACTATGTGTATAAGCATCCGCATACACTACGCTTCACACTACGCGTTATCGCTTATTTTACCGCGTAGTCCACGAAATGCATACGAAGTGAATATTTGATTTAGAAGCCGTAGTTTGGCGAAGCGTAATTGCGTAAAACTACGCGTAGTTCCAGCGTAGCAAAGTTGGCTGACTACGACCATCCCTGCACCAGTTTCCAACAGAATGCAGTACAGTATAGTGATGGTGGATGAGATGTGTATAACTATTGAGGTTTACTGTATGTATATATTTTGTGTGTGTATATAGTGCTGACGTCTTCCACAGCGCTTTGCAGAATATACAGTAGTGTTGCTGAAGGTTCATACAGATGCTAAAAGCCCACCTTGGGCAATAATCTGCTGCGTGCCAGTATATGGCATCCCTGAAATGTTAGCAAGAGATCAGGGCATGCTGGAGTACCTTACCCGAGCGTAGTGTCGCTATTCTTCTCTCCCTTGCTTGGTCCCTTCAATAGTGACAAAACACCGCTAGCCGACAGGCTGACGATGTCCATGTACAGTCTTGGCAAGAAACTTTTCCCCAAGGGATCGGATATCGATCCTTGCCAGGCGACAGTAGCCTCAAATGTGTATGAGGTTTTACTGTCCCTCGCAGGGGCTCACAATCTAATCCCTACCATAGTAATACTCTGTCTATTATGTCAAATATTGTAATTGATAGTAGAAAGCTCTTAAAAAAAAAATACAAAAAATGATCACAAAAGTCTTTGATCCTAATAAATAGTTTTTTTTTTTTTTTGGTTTTTTTTGGGCACTTCCTACTATAAGTTGTTACCACCTGTTGAGGCTGAGCAATTTTACCCCTTCCATGCAGCGGAGTCGATCTAAATTATGATTGGGCAGCCACATTGCGGCATCGATCTCTGGCAGGTTAGATCATTATGATTGAATTGGCTGGATAGTGATGCAGCAAATGGAGTTTTGTATGGGCAACTTTAATCTACCCACCTGCCTTTTATGGCTGGTTGCCTCTCAGGTGACCCAAGTTTCTGTCCCTTCATTTAATTTCTAATTTCTCTGTTTTAATATACACATGCTACTCTAGGACTCATATTAAGCAGCAATAACCAGGGGGAGTAACAACAATTCAGGAGGCCCCCTGAGAAATTGTCATTGGACCCCCGGTTGCTCAGTATGGGCATTACTGGCAAGCCCTTGCCGTTAGTAATTACTGGCAAGCCCTTGTCGTTAGTTTTCTGAAGGTTGGTGCTCAGCAACGGTAAGACCAGAGGACGCAATGGTGAGTCTCTAGGTCCAGAGGCGTCCCTTTTCTTAGGTAAGTATTTCAGGGCGGGGGGGGGATTTTTGGGGATTGGGGACACTTTAAGCACATTGATGGCTGCCTGTTTCCTGCACAGACTTGCTCTCCATGCTACAGTAACGGGATGTCCACATCTCCTGATGACAATTAATGAGCCTCTCATTGCAGGTCTGCGGGCCATCTGGCTCTATCTATTTATTTCTTGTGTGAATGTCTCTCCCTAATTCAATAATGTTTTATTCCGCCATAGATCACAGCAGATGTCAGCAGCACAAACTGCCCTTCTGTTACACCGCCACCATTTCTTAAAGCGAACCTGACGTGAAAATAAACTTATGATATAATGAATTGTATGTGTAGTACAGCTAAGAAATCGAACATTAGTAGCAAAGAGAAGAGTCTCATATTGTTTTCCGGTACAGAAATAGTTTAAAAAAAAAAAAAAAAAACTTCAGTTTTTATCTATGCAAAATAACTTCTCTGAACTATTCGACCCACTGGGTCCAATACAGTCCTGTTTTCTGAAGTGCTTAAACAGCCAAGAAACCGAGAGAGACAGCTTGAGATAAGGTTTTACTGCAGGAAAGTTCAAAGGGTCATTATTTCTGCTTTGCAAGACAGCGTGGTTTTAAAACTGCAACTGTGACAGAATGATACAATTTTATAAATAAAGCTATATAACTGAAAATAAAAATGCTCCCTGGAGTGCTGCAGAAGTGATAACAATATTGGTAGTCTCTCTCCGGTGAGGTCTTGGCTCCTTTGTAAGGTGTAGTGCTGAGAGGCTGTGTCCCTCTCTACGCATTCGGGTCTATCTATCTATCTATCTATCTATCTATCTATCTATCTATCTATCATAAGGCCTGTTCGAATGAGTTGAAGGTGGGGGTGAATCTGATGGAAGGAGGGAGTTCCATAGAGAAGGGGCAGCTCTGAAAAAGTCCTGGAGCCTCGCAAGAGAGCCAAATGATGCGAGGGGTGGAAACCTGTAGTGTGTTGGGGGAGTGGAGAGAGCAGGTTGGGGAGTATCTCTAGACAAGATCTGAGATGTACGAACGGGGGGTATGATGGATGGATTTGTATGCCAGGCAGAGCAGTTTAGATTACGTTTTTAGGGGGACAGAGAGCCAGTGAGGGGACGTGTGAAGAGGGGCAGCTGAGGAGGAGCGGCAGGAGGAGCGTTAAAGTGAATATTTGGGACCCGCTGCAGTTGAGTAAAGCCCGAGAAGCTGCAGCACGTTCCTATCTGGCTGGAATGAGAAGACAATAAGTTCTGACTAATAAGCCCGCCGTTAATCAGCGGCTAATAACAGAGGAACCGCACTGAAAATGGCATCATTTATGTTTCATAAACTTGTCCGCGCTACTCTCTGCTTTATATTTCCCACATTGTGAAATATATTTCTCTAATGTTCTGCTCATTTGGAAGAAATACGGCATTATTGGTGTCTTCATTATCTCGGCGTAATGGCGAGACTCCGTAAACAGTGTAATTGCAGAGCTTTAAGAGGCTCAGTAAATTGTGTCACAAGTAGGAATATATGTCTGCGGCGCAGAGATACAGAATCTCCTAATGGATGAGTCGGGGTAATGCGATACTTCGGGGGATATTCGGAGCAGAGGGGCTGATCTGGGTGGGCCATAGACTGCACGGCCGTTTTTTAAAAGGACAACTGTAACAAGAGGCATATGGAGGCTGCCATATTTATTCTCTTTTAAAGGACAACGAGGTGACATGTGACATGATGAGATAGACATGTGTATGTACAGTGCCTAGCACACAAATAGGCTGTGTTCCTTTTTTCTTTCTCTGCCTGAAAGAGTTAAACATCAGGTATGCAAGTGACAGTTTCTGTCCGGGTAGGGGCTGGGTCAGACTATAGCATAACCCTAACTGATAAGTAATTACAGCCATAAAACACTTTCCTGTAAGTAAATAGCTTCCCGGAGCAGGAAAGAGATAAAATGGTTAATAATTCATAGATTTGAGCTCTGGCATACTTCAATTAAGGTGTCATTGAGCAGAGACCATGAAACAGTAAAAACTTAAAAACTAGATTTAAATATAAAATAAAACTGCGGGATATCTAAAAAAAAGTCTTTTTAGGAGAAGGATAGATACAATTGTTTTTATCATCCGTTTATTTTCACCTCGGATGTCCTTTAACCATTTCAGCCCGTGGGTATTTTTCACCTTATGGACGAAAGGATTTTCCCCATTTCAGCACTCCTCTCTTTTATTCCCCAATAACTTTATCACTACTTATCACAAAGAAATTGTTTTTCCGCCACCAATTAGGCTTTCTTTGGATAGTACATTATGCTAAGAATTATTTTATTCTAAATGCATTTTAACAGGAATAATTAAGAAAAAAAATGGAAAAAAATTATTTCACGTTTTTGGCCATTATAGTTTTAAAATACCACATGCTACCGTTATTAAATTCCACACATATTTTATTTGCCCATTTGTCCCGGTTATTGCAATGTTACAATTATATCCCTAGTATAAAGTATGGTGACAATATTTTATTTGGAAATAAAGGTACTTTTTTTTTTTTCAGTTTTACATCCATCGCTAATTTTTAGCCCATACATTTATTATAATGTGCCCTCTTGACATACTTTATTATTATTATTATTATTATTATTTAGTATTTATATAGCGCCGACATATTACGCAGCGATGTACAGTGTATATATATATATATATTGTCACTAACTGTCCCTCAAAGGAGCTCACAATCTAATCCTTACCATTGCCATATGTCTATATTATGTAGTGTAAGTACTGTAGTCTAGGGCCAATTTTTTTAGGGGGAGCCAATTAACTTATCTGTATGTTTTTGGAATGTGGGAGGAAACCAGAGTGCCCGGAGGAAACCCACACAGACACGGAGAGAACATACAAACTCTTTGCCCTGGCTGGGATTCGAACCAGGGACCCAGCGCTGCAAGGCGAGAGAGCTAACCACTACGCCACCGTGCTGCCCATACTACATATTATTATTTTATTTTTTTATCCCTAAAGTCAGTAGGTGTCATTTTACTATTTGGCCACAAGAGCAAATCCCTATGTAACGTACAAGTATGCTACATAAGAAACAATGTGTTGCTACATTGTAACTAGGGAAGTGACTCATCACTTGCATCACAGGTGAGCTGTGGGGAGATTAATGAATGGTGTTCCCATAAACCTAGTGATCAGCAGAGGAAAGCAGCGGAAATCAATGGACGGAAGCGCAGCAGCTCTATTTAAGAATTAACACTGTTTTTGAAGTAAAAAAAACAGTGTTTATTCTCGGCAGACATGTACTGATTGGCACAGGGAACTTTTGTCCCCTGCAGCCAATCCACCTTGCTACCAACAACATAGGGATTGTGGGCATTTGCCAGCACGATCGCGTGCAAACCCCCCCGAACTGCAGGGACTTGACTAGTGCGTCCCTGCGGCTGTAGCAGCGGACGTGAGGCGTGGCATAAACGGTTAAACAATACCAGCTGCTGATCTATTTGGCTGCAGTAGTGCCTGATTCACACACCTGAAACATGCATGCAGCTAATCTTGTCAGATCTGACAATAATGTCAGAAACACCTGATCTGCTGTATGCTTGTTCGGGGCAATGGCTAGAAGTATTAGAGGCAGAGGATCAGCACGATAGCCAGGCAAACTAGTATTGCTTAAAGTGAAATAAATATGGCAGCTTCCATATCTCTCCCATTACAGTTGGCATCCTAAAGGTGGTTATACATCTATAGATTAGCTCAGAGCGGGATTTACAGCTCAGGATCCTGTAGGCACAGGCATTCTGGCGCCCTAAACTCCGCCCCTCAACACAGGCCACACCCCTATATTAGGTAGGCATCCCTCCTCCATGTTTGGTAACCCCATTAATCTATGTAGTAGATGTGTCCCCCACCCCTAGTATAGGGAGCCAGATGTGCCTCCACTTCAGTATTAAGTAGCCCCCCAATGGGTAGGGGGGCCCTTGGGGAGGGGATCCGCCTCTCCTACATAAGGAGCCTGTAGGCACGTGCCTAGAATTCCTTATGATCAATCCGGCCCTGGATTCGGTGCCCCCCCCCCCAAAAAAAAAAATTGGTGCTGCCATAAGCATGCCCGATTGACAATGCAACTAATTTCGGGACGAAAGTGGTCACATGTATCAATTGGACATGCTGGAAAATCTCTGGCCAATATGCTCGATCAGGTGGTAACAGTGTGTGATAATCCTGATATTTGAAGGTGCAACCATCATGCAGTTCAGCAGACCCCATATTAGACAAGATACAGAACATTCATATCGCGCTTTTCTCCTAGCGAACTCAAAGTTCCAGAGCTGCAGCCACTAGAGCACACTCTATAGGCAGTAGCAATGTTAGGGAGTCTTGCCCAAGACCTCCTTACTAAATGGGTGCTGGCTTACTGAACAGGCAGTGCTGAGTTTTGAACCCTGAACCTTAACCACTACACTCTGCAGCCAATGTTCAGGGGCTCACAAATCTCAACACATTTAAGTTGTGAATCCGAACGCCCTGTCGGACCCCCATCTCTACCCACGAGCGCTGTATACTGTATACTTCAATCAGATTTTTCTATAATTAAAAATGTAAAAGTGCTGACATTTTTTTTAACCCTTTCTCAGAAGAGAGCGACACTTATCACCGTCGCCATGTCCTGTCCTTCTACTTAGCGCTATCTCCGCCCTCCTATCTGTCACCCCGCTTGCGTATGATAAATACAGGAACAGATGCGTCCCCCACTGAAACTCTCCCCCACCTCCTCTGACTGTTTGTTGCACGAGCTTCAGAAATTGTTTTCCCCAAACTTCTCGATGGCCAGATTTTGTTTTGATTAGTTTTCCACGTGTAATAAACACATCAACTATGTAATATAAATATATTATTTCTCAGCCAAAAGACGGTATTAAAAAGAAGTGGTTGTTTTTTTTTTCACTGATAGCGATGTGTTGAATATGTATGAAAGCGACAGGATGAATGCGATTAGTTTAAACGACTCTGCTTGTTCAGCTTTGAACTTTTTCCATTTATTTCTGCAGAATTCATCCGAGTATCGCAGGGAAAGTTATTAGATGGTAAATTAAAAACCTGCTTCTTTCAGAATGAGAAAAACCTGCTAGTGGTTTAAAGAGAATCTGTATTGTTAAAATCGCTCAAAAGTAAACATACCAGTGCGTTAGGGGACATCTCCTATTACCCTCTGTCACAATTTCGCCGCTCCCCGCCGCATTAAAAGTGGTTAAAAACAGTTTTAAAAAGTTTGTTTGTAAACAAACAAAATGGCCACCAAAACAGGAAGTAGGTTGATGTACAGTATGTCCACACATAGAAAATACATCCATACATAAGCAGGCTGTATACAGCCTTACTTCTGAATCTCAAGAGATCATTTGTGTGTTTCTTTCCCCTGTTCTCATGCACTGAAGTTTCAGGCTGCTTGTTTCTTCCTGCAAACAGCTTTGCCCTTGTTTGTAATTCCTCAGTATGTGAAAGCCCAGCCAGCTCAGTGGACGATTTATCCAGCTGATTAGAGCAGCTTCTCTCTTCTCTCTTATCTAAATAACACACAGGCAGTTTGCATAGAGGGGCCTGGAAGGGGGAGTTCATAGCAGAACCACAACACTGAAGAACTTGGCAGCCTTCCAGACACAGGCCGACAAGTCTGACAGGGGAAAGATACATTGATTTATTACAGAGACTGTGATAGTAGAAAGTGCTGCAGTAAGCCAGAACACATTAGAATAGCTTTTGGAACATGTAGGATGATAAAAAACAGGATGCAATTTTTGTTACGGAGTCTCTTTAAAGCGGACCTGTACTCAGAGCTTTCTCTATGCTCTAAAAGATAAGCAACAGCATAATAACCATTACAGAAAAACATTTCTTTTACAGCTGATACCAATCCTGCAACAAATCTGCAGTGTGTCTACTTCCTGCTTTCATGGAAGGGTTAACATCCTGTGTTTATAAATTAGCTGCCCTGTCGAGGCAGCCAGCCAACACAGCTGAGAGATCAAATTACACTGGTGATTAGTCACAAATTAGTGCAAATTAGACAGGCTGTAAATACATACATGTTTCATTTCTCTGTTTTCCTTCTGTCCTGTGCGAGAGTTCAGGTCCACTTTAAAGCAAACTTGTGGATTCATTGGAGACCACATTTTTTAGATGCTTACCTTAGTAGATCCTCCTGCAGACCACCGCTTGTCACTGGGACCCTCTGAAAGCTTGTGACCCCACCTCAGTAGATCCTCCTGCAGACCACCGCTTCTCACTGGGACCCTCTGAAAGCGTGTGTCCCCACTCCCGTATGCAAACGTGCACAGACGCACTGTGCATGGCGGCTCACACCTGCGCAGGAGCACGAAGGCGCATGGGCTCGGCTCCGTGCTACTGCAGAGGCCGTTCTCTGTTGATGAGTCTGTGACAATGAAGTTTGGGGGGTCCCAGTGCTCGACCGGTGGAGGTGAGGGGGATGGAAGAAGCCTTCCCTCTACTGAGGTAAGTATCTAAATGGGGCACTTTTTTTCTTACAGGTACACTTTTTAAAGGGAACTCTCAAAGTCAAGTCATAGAAAACAACTTCCAGGCATGGGCTGTCTTCAGAGAAAACTGAAAGTCAAAATGGTCACCACGTCCCGAGATATAGGGCCTGATGCATATACTTTCAGGGCCTAAGCCCACTGACGCAATTGTGTCCGCTTCTGTCCGCTTTAGTAGCTGTGACATAGATGTGTAACTGAAAAGCAGACACTATTGCATTAGTGGGCTCAGGCCCTTTGTAAGGTAGTGTGCATACATCAAATAAGGGCACGGGATAGAACTGAAATTTTATAATATTGTCTTTAGCCATGTTTTGGTTCTTCATGTAATAAAATCTGAAAATATTGTCTATAACAATGAAAACGAAAAAATATGTACAATCGTAATAACTACAGTAACACACTGGTAAATATTACCGATATTTACCTAACCCTACTCTCGCACAGAACCCGCCCCTTAACTATCCCTAACCCTAAGACCCCCATGCCGAACCCTAAGAACCCCCCCTCTGGTGGTGCCTAACCCTAAGAACCCCCCCTCTGGTGGTGCCTAACCCTAAGACTCCCCCTCTGGTGGTGCCTAACCCTAAGACTCCCCCTCTGGTGGTGCCTAACCCTAAGACTCCCCCTCTGGTGGTGCCTAACCCTAAGAACCCCCCCTCTGGTGGTGCCTAACCCTAAGAACCCCCCCTCTGGTGGTGCCTAACCCTAAGAACCCCCCCTCTGGTGGTGCCTAACCCTAAGAACCCCCCCCTCTGGTGGTGCCTAACCCTAAGAACCCCCCCTCTGGTGGTGCCTAACCCTAAGACCCCCCCTCTGGTGGTGCCTAACCCTAAGACTCCCCTCTGGTGCAGGGCCGGTTTAAGCAACAATGGGGCCCCAGGGCAAAATAAACCTGGGGGCCCCCCCAACAGATACCCCGGAGCAAAAATTGGCATTAAGGGACCTTTTTTGCAGCTGGTATAGTCAGGGTTTGAAGCCCCAATCGGTCGGAGTTCCACATTCTGGCTACCCCAGCCTGCATGGGGGACAAGGGGTTAAAAAGTTTCAGGAGGGGGGACCCCACATAATTTTTTTAAAAAAAAATTCCCACACTTTAAACATAAATTTTTTTTTGGGGGGGGGAATAGGAAAAAAATGCCAGGGATCTTCATACAGCCATATTACGGCTGTACAGCGATCCCTGGCCAAAGCGCTGCGGCTGCGTATGGACCCCCTGGAAACCCCGTCAGGAAATTTATTGCTCTTTCTTTTGATACATGTAAAATTACACTACCGTTAGGTACTAAAAGTGACATTTACCGCATTTAAAAGTATACTTTTTTTCCTTCGAAACTTTAAAATCGATTTTCTCAAAAACTATAACGTCTTTTTGAAAAATTGTTTTTTCCTCTTATTCCCAATGATCTCCTTAACATATCCTGCAAATTTAGGGTTTCTAGAATTTAAGGTGGATTTGCTATTAACCATTAAAGTCGGCTGGTTTTTAAATGTGTATTTTTTTTCCTTTGAAATTTTAAAATTGATTTTCTCAAAAACTATAAGGTCGATTTGAATTTTTTTTTCCTCTTGTAGCCACTGGGGGCCCCTACAAGCTCTGGGGCCCTGGGGCAGCTCCTTTGGCTCTATGGTAGCGCCGGCCCTGCTCTGGTGGTGCCGAACCCTATGACCTCCCTGGTGGTGCCGAACCCTAAGACCTCCCTCTGCTGGTGCCTGACCCTAAATCCCACCTGGTGGTGCCTAACCCTAAATCACACCTGCTGGTGCCTAACCCTAAGGCTCCCCCTGGTGGTGCCTAACCCTAAGGCTCCCCCTGGTGGTGCCTAACCCTAAGGCTCCCCCTGATGATGCCTAACCCTAACCACCCCCTGGTGGTGTCTAAGCCTAAACTGTGGTGCCTAACCCTAAAATACCCTTCCTGATGCCTAAACCTAACACCCCCTTTTTCAGCTGCAAATAATGTCAACACAAAAAACAATATTTAAGGAAATTATAACTCTCAAAACAAATTTCAAAATGCTATCAAAAGTTTGAACTAGAATTTACAAATTATGAAAACGAAAAAAAAAATGATATAAAAAGTTAAAATCATATTTTACAAGCTATCAAAACAAAAACAAATGGTATAAGAAGTTAAATCAATAATTTACAAATTATCAAAACAAAATGTATCGGGTGCCCTAATTTCTTCTCTGTCGCCCAATAACCAATATTTAGCAACGCTTATGGGGCGCCCAAATAGTCCATTAGCCATTTTTTCCAGATTCCAGACCAGGAAGTGCATGTTTTTCTGCACATGAAAAAGGGCGACCAGGAAAAAAGGGCCCGGCTGGATAACAAAATGGCGCAGGTGGATAACGAAATCTTAATAACGATAAACATTGTTGACAAACTTGGTTAATGATAAATACCATTTAAAACAGATGGGAGATAAAGAAAAGATATTAACGCTAAAAATTGTTATGGAATTCAACAGTACAGCCTAACCCAACCCTACTCTCACACAGAACCCTCCCCTGGTGGTGCCTAAAACTAACCACTCCCCCCGTGGCACCTAACCCTAACCACCCCCATCCCCCCGGTGGTGCCTAACCCTAACTACTCCCCTGGTGGTGCCTAACCCTAACCACCCCCCTGGTGGTGCCTAACCCTAACCACCCCCTCCTGCTGTTGCCTAATACTAACCGCCGCCCTGGTGGTGCCTAACCCTAACCAGTGATGCCAACTTATCCCTTTAATTACTGACACATATGAATTATACAGGTTTCATGGCTAGGTAGAAGCAGTTAAGGCACTCATTATGTGTAAGTAGCCCCAGTACCTGTATAACTTAGATGTGTCAGTAATTAAAGGGATGAGTTGGCAACACTGACCCTAACCACTCCACCTGCAGGCACACCCTTTTACACATAGAAACGATAATGTTTGATAATGTAAAATCTGCACATACAAACGAAATAAAATGACAAAAACTATAACGTTACAAGATTCTAAAATGATAACATACTTCAAAAACTTTCTAAGTGCTAGTGATTTGGAAAAGCTCTTGCTAATGCAATGCTATGGGGGATTTTTATAAAATCGCATCGCTCAAGTGGGATCACACCCATAGCATTACATTAGCAAGAGTTTAATATCGCAAAACGCTCAGAAAAGCGCTCCTAGTGAGTTTCCGGCCTAATGCTAACGATATTTGTCGGGCGCTGTACTAACGATAATTGTATTGTATGGAGTCTATGGCGGCGCCCTTGTCGTCCACTAGCCACTGGCGCCCTTTTTTCCTGCTACCGTTTTTCCACTCGATCATCAGTGAAGTGGCATGCATTTATGCAGTTCATGGAACTTGTGTTCCCTGCGATATAAGAACATGTGGTTCGATACGTGCAGAATTATTATTATTTAGTATTAATTTAGTGCCAACATCTCCTGAAGTGCTGTACAGAGTATATTGTCTTGTCCCTTAACTGTCCCTCAGAGGGACTCACAATCTAATCCCTACCATAGTCCTATGTCCATCATAGTCTAGGGCCAAATTAGCCAATTAACGTACGTATCTATAGGTTTTGGGGATGTGGGAGGAAACCGGAGTGCCCGAAAGAAACCCACACAGATGAAGGGAAAACATACAAACTCCATGCATATAGTGCCCTGGCTGGGATTCAAACTGGGGACCCAGCGCTGCAAGGCGAGAGTGCTGACGACGACGCCACCGTGAACGTGCCACGTATAACCATAGCAATGCACGTTGTACAGAAAAGGATTAAGATGAAATGGGGCTCTAGGAAAGATAGCAGTATTTGCCCACCACTGATGGTCGCCTGCCTAGATTTGGTGGGGGCTAGCATCCACCAGGCCCCTAGGCTCTCTCCAGGCCCTAGACTCTCTCCAGGCCCTAGGCAACTGCCTAGATTGCCTTGTGGATGATCTGTCTCTGGTGTTGCACTAATTGCATAGCATGTGCTACTTTCCTGGCATATTGGAAATATGCCATGCACTGCTTGTGTACAGTTTAGTTGATTTATATAATGGCAACCTTTTCCATGGCACTGCCCAGTAGATGTTTGTAGTACATAGTTGCCTGAACAATAGGGAGGAGTGGTTAGCTGCAGCAAACACACAATCAAATACAGAAATATAAACTACACAGAAACACACAGTCAAGTCAGCTTATGAAATGTCAAATCGATGGAAGATGCATTACACAGTAGGACTGGGTACAGGAGAAAGGGAGGCCTGGCTTAAAAAGACACTGAAGCGAAAAAAAAATGATATAATGAATTGGTTGTGTAGTACGGGTAATTACTAGAACATTAGTAGCAAAGAAAATATTTTTATTTTGTTAAATAGTTTTTTTTATAACGTTGCATCATTTTCTAATATTTGCAGTTTACACACTACTCAGCATTCTAAATGGTTTTACGGAGCAGGCCAGTGAACTTTTGAACTGTCCTCTGCAGGGAAAAAACAATACAGTGACTGACACTTGAGATAATGAGCTTCAGAAGACAGAGCTCTCTGCAACTTTGAAGGTCGTGGAGCTCAATGGCTCTTTTGCATAGATAACTGGAGTTTCTTAACTCTGACTTCCTGTACTGGAAACAATATTAGACTTACAGTATATACTCGCATATAAGCCGACCCACATATAAGCCGACCCCCCAACTTTTCCCTGAAAAACCAGGGAAAAATTATTGACCCCCATATAAGCCGGGGGTAGGAAATGCTGGATTGGTGCAGACCCCCAGTGTGTCCCAGTATAGCTAGTATAGTGCCCAGTATGGGTAGGTAGTGCCCAGTATAGCTAGTGTAGTGCCCAGTATAGCCAGTATAGTGCCCAGTATAGCCAGTATAGTGCCCAGTATAGGTAGGTAGTGCCCAGTATAGGTAGGTAGTGCCCAGTATAGCCAGTATAGTGCCCAGTTTAGCTAGTATAGTGCCCAGTTTAGCTAGTATAGTACCCCAGTATGGCTAGTATAGTGCCCCAGTATGGCTAGTATAGTGCCCAGTATAGCTAGTATAGTGCCCAGTATAGCTAGTATAGTGCCTAGTATAGCTAGTATAGTGCCCAGTATAGCTAGTATAGTGCCTAGTATAGCTAGTATAGTGCCTAGTATAGCTAGTATAGTGCCTACTAGTATAGCTAGTATAGTGCCTAGTATAGCTAGTATAGTGCCCCAGTATAGCTAGTATAAGTATAGCTAGTAGTGCCCCAGTACAGCTAGTATAGTGCCCAGTATAGCTAGTATAGTGCCTAGTATAGCTAGTATAGTGCCCAGTATAGCTAGTATAGTGCCTAGTATAGCTAGTATAGTGCCTAGTATAGCTAGTATAGTGCCTAGTATAGCTAGTATAGTGCCCAGTATAGCTAGTAAAATGCCCAGTATAGCTAGTAAAATGCCCAGTATAGGTAGGTAGTGCCCCAGTATAGCGCTCCCCCTCCCCGCTCCCCCCTCGGCCGCCGCTGCTATTACCTGCTTAGGCAGCGGCCGCTTCCTAATTCGCGTTCCCCTTCTCATGTTCAGTTGCAGAGTGTATCACAGCAGCGCGCCCGGCGCTGCTGCTGTGACGATGCAGGGGGCAGGAAAGAGCGCGGCTCCCTGTAGCGCGGGGGAAGCAGTTACCAGGGGAACCGCTCTTCCTGCCCCCTGCATCGTCACAGCAGCAGCGCCGGGCGCGCTGCTGTGATACACTCTGCAACTGAACATGAGAAGGGGAACGCGAATTAGGAAGCGGCCGCTGCCTAAGCAGGTAATAGCAGTGGCGGCCGCGGGGAGCGGGGAGGGGGGGCGCGGACCACTAGACCACCAGGAAAGACTCGCATACAAGCCGACCCCCCCCCCCAACTTTTGACCCCCTTTTTGGGGGTCAAAAATTCGGCTTGTATGCGAGTGTATATACGGTATGTCTCTGCTCCTAATGTTTTGTTTTTTAGCTGTACTACACATACAAATATATATATATATATATATATATATATATATATATATATATATATATATATATATATATATATATATATATATATATATATATATATATATATATATATATATATATATATATATATATATATATATATATATATATACAAATATATATATATATATATATATATATATATATATATATATATATATATATTTTATTATTTTTTTTCCCCGCTTCAGTCTCTCTTTAAAAGATACACAAGGTGGCATGTGACATGAGATACACAAGTAGATGTACAGTGCTAAGTACACAAATAACTAGGCTGTTTTTTTTTCTTCTTTCTTTGTCTGAAACGGTTAAAAATTGGGTATGCAAGTGACAGTTTCTGTCTGGGTGGAACTATAGCGTAGCCCTCACTGATAAGAAATTCAAGCTATAAAACGCTCTCCTGTCAGTAAATGGTTTCTCAGAGCAGGAAAGAGATAAAAAGGGTCAATATTTCATAGATTTTAGCTGGGGTATACTTCAATGCATGTGTCATTGAGCAGAGATAATGAAACAGTAAAAACTTAAAAAGTAAATTTAAAAATAAAATTCAACTGGGGGATAGCTAAAAAAAAAAGTGAAGGATAGATACAATTGTTTATCTCCTCGATTTATTTTGACATCATGTTTTCTTCAAGTGATAAAATCAGTAGGTGAAGGAAGTGGAGTAAATGGGGTTAGTATGGCAGTTGGTGACCCATTTAGAGTTTCCTAGTATGCTTTCTTGAAGGGGAGAGTTTTCAGATTATACTTAAAGGATACTTGAACTGACATGTGACATAATGAGATAGACATGTGTATGTACAGTGCCTAGCACACAAATAACTAGGCTGTGTTCCTTTTTTTCTTTCTCTGCCTGAAATAGTTAAATATCAGGTATGTAAGTGGCTGACTCAGTCCTGACTCAGACAGGAAGTGACTACAGTGTGACCCTCACTGATAAGAAATTCCCCTTTTTACCTCTTTCCTGCTCTCAGAAGCCATGTTCTGCTAGGAAAGTGTTTTATAGTTGGAATTTCTTATCTGTGAGGGTCACACTGTAGTCACTTCCTGTCTGAGTCAGCCATACACATGTCTATCTCATCATGTCACATGTCAGTTCGGGTATCCTTTTAAAGGGGGAAAAAGTGAATATAAACAGTATACGGAACAAAGCGGCCGGTAGAAAATCTGTTTCCTGGCTCATCTATGCTTGACAAACTTTTCTTTTTCTCTGGATTCAGCCAGTGGGCGGAGTCAATCACGCTTCCATGGGGTGTGCACAATAGGTATAATAGAAGACAAACTACATTTCCTAGTCCCTCTGAATTACAGAGTCTGCATGAAGAGGTGGGACTTATAGTTCACAGGAAGTAGGTGGTCAGCTATCAGGGGCGTAGCAATAGCCATAGCTGCCATAGCATCTACTATGGAGCCCTGGAGCTGAGAGGGGCCCAGGTGGTCACCATTAACTTTCTTGTGTTTCTCTACCTTCTGACTTTGTCTCAGTGGCCATGATGAACTACGTGCAATGTTGGTTGCATGATAATATAAATTGTCCAATTAACTTGGGTAGCTGCAGGTGGCATTGCTAAAGTGTACCAGAGTTGGAGCCAGCGGCTGGAGGGAAACGTAGAGAGGGCACACTTCTCATGCGTAGACTGGAGCCGACTGACGTAAGTGAAGAGACACTGTTCCCAAAGCTGCAGGCCGCAGAAGATGGCGGCGTGGGAGCAATCCGAGCAAAAGGGGCTGGAGGAAGCCCCAGGTATGTATAATTTTTTTTTTTTTTAAATTACAGCGGAGTTCCTTTAAAGAGACTCACAAAATTGCACTTTTTTATTTAACAGTTACCTTCAGCAGTATAACACAAGCTAAAACTCTGCATCCCCGCGGCAGATCACTACATTTAAACCCCCCAAATCTTACCGCAAAAATCCTCGACTTTCAAAGTTGTGGATTTTTCTGCCCCGGGAGGCAGAGCTTTGGGCTACAGCTCTGCCTCCATTCACGTCAATCCCCGTGGATCTCAGTCTCTCCCCGCCCCTCTCAGTGAAGGAAGACTGAGAGGGACGGGGAGAGGCGGAGATTGACACGCATGGAGGCAGAGCTGCAGCCCAAAGCTCCGCCTCTATGAGGAACCGCTCCCCATATTTAGCCCAGGGGATTTGAGGGGTTTAAATGTAGAGATCTGCCACGAGAATGCAGAGTTTTAGCTTGTGTTATAATGCTGAAGACAACTGTTAAATAAAAAGTGCAATTTAAGGAGACTTAAGAGTCTCTTTAAGACTACATCCATCTGAGGGCCCCCTGAAAGTTTTGCTATGGGGCCCCAAGATCTCTAGCTATCTCTAGCACTGTGAGCAATTACTGTAATTGTGAGACCTCAGTGACACCTGAGGTCCTAAACAAGAGCTGCAGGAAAGCTCAGCTACTGAGTGAGCTTTGGAGTTTCAGAAGTTTGGCTTCAAAGGTAATCCTTTATAATTGAATCTATTTAACGCAACTGGTTTAAAGTGTACCTGTAGCGCCTGTTTCGCTGTGAATATGCAGCGATTATCAGCATGTGATTTGGAATGGGTAACGTAGACTATTGAATAGGCTGCTGGCCGAATGGCATGCGGAGGAAAATTCGGAGGGCATGCTGCATTGTTTCGCATCACGCATTGGGACCCCAGGGCTAGAAGGATTTGGATGCGTCATGCATCACATCTACCAGCATCGCATCTCACAAGACACATGCCGACACTGTGTGGAAACGGTCCCTTAGGGGAAAAAATGCTACATTTAGATACCATCCAAAGTAGAGGGATCCCCCATCCCCCTCGCCTCCACCGATCCAGTGCTGGGTCCCCCCAAACTTCATCAACAAGGGCTTGTCAAGAGGTGAGCGTGGCCAAGCGCCTATTCGTGAACAAACGTGGCTGCACTGCATAGGATACTTCGAGGAGCCGAACACCCTCCAGATGCTTTCCTCTATCGAGGTAAGTATGTAACGTTCCCTTTTTTGAAAGTCACAGGTTAACTTTGATAATTGTCCATGTTCAGCTTAGGGTGCTCTGAGTGGCATACACCCTCCCTGGTGGTGCCTAAATCTATTCCCCTGGCGCCTATCGCTTAAGCCCCCCCAAAGCACAACCCCCCCCCGCTTCAGCACCCCGCTATGCAATGCTGCAATTTGGTTTTCCACAATCCCCCGGTGCCTGCGATTCTATCTGTTGCCCCTGAAGTGCCAAAATGTCACCTTATTGCCACTAACTGGGTGCTTCCAGGCAACAAAATTTACCTTATTTCACCCTCTTGCTGCTAATCCGGCCTCTCCGGGCGCTGAAATGTACCCAGTCTCATATCACGGCCATTCTAAAAGACATGATTTGCAGCAAAGCAGGTACATTTTGGCACTGGATAGTGGCCGCCGCCATGCGCCCAAATTTCCCTGGCATGCAGCAAAACGTGGCTTTTATTATAGGCACCTATGGCGGCACCATTTTTTCTCGGCAAAGGCTCCTGCGCCCTTTTTTTTCTTCTTCGCTCTGAGTGTTTCCCGGTGACCTCTGGCAGCATGAAGAGTTGTTCTTTGATAAGTCTCCTCTATCACATATAACATATGCCCGTCACGCAGCTGCCACATTGTACTGATGGGAAGAGATTCCGTGCAGAGCTGTCCAGCGCACCTTCCTCTCCAGACACAAGGCCAGTTGATCCGCTGCCACATGAGCGCCCATCCAGCTCGGTTATTTGCATCGGCGCCTCGTTATAGCTTCACACAACCGTGCTTTTTCCAAAGCATAATCCGCGTGTTCTTACAGAGCTCTCCTCGCTCTAAGCAGCAGGCGGATTCTGTGACATTTTTATAAAGCAGATGATTTTAGCCATGTTAGTGCAGGACTATGACATTTGAGATACCTTCTAATAACGAGTTGGCTCACCTTTAGCTCTGATCACAGTTGATCTTTTTCTTAGCATGGATTCAACAAAATGTTGATACTGTTGCTGAGGAATGTTGGCCCACACTGACATAATGGCAGCTCTAAGTTGGGTCAGACTGAATGGTGGCGTTTCCAAACTTTTGAAGTGATCTTTCGACTTTGTCCCACAAATGCTCAATAGGATTGAGGTCAAAGGACTGAGCTGGCCATGGAAGCAGGTTAAACTCTGAGTGATGTGTGAACCAGAGACTAAGCACCCTCATGTATTTTACCACATATATATCAGTGGGGACATTAGAGAAAACGCATACCCTGCTCTCTGTTTCATCTTTCACTACTCAGCCTGCTTGTTATCAGCCCTGATAAAATCCCTGACTGAGCATTCAGTCTGGCTTTGCTCAGGAATAATTACTCTCTACACACCCTACACACTGCTGGGCGAGAAAATTCAATAAGAGTTGTTACTGAAATTTTTCGTATTACCCATTTTTACATTACCTTCTATAATAACTACGTTGTCCAAAGCTGAGCGTTACTTATATAAGCAACTCTGCATTGTTCTATCCCTCTGCGTCACTGTTGGACTGGTTTACTTTCAAATAAGGAGGTGGTCTCAAACTTTTTGGCCACTGAGTGGCAACATAATTAGAGACACCCCTTATTTGAAAGTTAACCAGTCCAACAGTGACGCAGAGTGACGCAACAACGCAGAGTTGCTTATATGGAGGAACGCTCAGCTACGGACGACGTAGTTATTGTGGATAAAATAAGTGACTTTGTACGAGGGATAATTGTTGGGGCAAGAAAATGTGCACCCAGCAGCTCCAGGGACTGTGCTCACCTTATACATCGGCTGCCCAAACCACAGACAGCATAAAGCACGTGTGCACAGTCCTACTGCGATGGATGGTCCCCTGACCGGCGTTCGGTACCACCTCACCACAAAGGAAGCAGTCCCACTGCAACTAAATATAGCTTCTATGGTGTAAAACCAAAGATAAAAGTAGCGCTACTCACAAGCATCCGAGTTTACAAGCATATAAAACAAGATCCGAGGACGTCTCTGCCACGCACTGCAGCACTTCCTGCTCTTTAGCCACCCCTACGCGTTTCGTCTAACGACTCATCAGGGGCTCAGGGCAGGATTGGTGTGCAGTGCCTCGAATACCCACCCCTGATACATATTAAAATTACCTCAAGTTAATTGGTCACAGCCCTCGATTCATAATACATATAGTCTCTGTTTTCCAATACAGCGCTCAAATGCTGCATACGTCTCCAGATCTATAACCGTTTGCAAAGTTTGCAACCAATGAACTTGGGGTAATTTGAATATGTATTAGGGGTGGGTATTTTATGCACTGCAGTGAGCAAATAAAGGGGAGAAAGTTATCTGCTTCCTTCCTGGATACAGCAGGAAGTTGTTTACACAGTTTATTACACTTCCAAAACAATCTGATAAGGTTGGTCAGGCAATCAATCAGCTACTAAATGAGGTAAAAAGCGTTAGTTTTAACCATTCCAGTACCTTGAAAAATAGTTTTAGCTGTAAATTTTATGCTGCATTTTATGGTTCAGACCATAGATGAAATATGAGAATAGTAAAACGTTAAAGAAAAAGTTTATCATATTTTTTTGCTTACCTGTGAAAAAGTGTCCTATTTCTCCAAACTAGGGCAGTAAATTGCAGGCAGGTAAGGCTGACGGGATATCTACTATTTGGCTAAAGGGAAATTTCATTTCATCACTTTTACAATGTCTGATTATCCTGCAACATCTAAATCACTGTCAGGCTCCCCCCCAGTGTGCCCTACTTTAAACATAAACGTTCCCATTTTAAATGACCTTAAATGCTGCTAAAATGATTTAGTTGCTATGGAATCCCGTGCGACGTACAGCAGGACGAACTGGGGCGATCTGTTTTCTTCCCTCGTTGAGCATTCATCGTACATAATTCGATAAAAAGGTGTGATTTGAGTTCTCAGAACGTTCCATGTGGGGCTGGCCCAATTTTCTTTGCAATCCACTCCACAAAGACCGCCGGCTGGTCTGTGTGAGTCATTCAGTCATCTGAAACTAACGGAAAAAAATCTACCCGCTCGTGCGACTCCACCTAGGTTCAATTTAACAGTCGCCTGTAGAGAGAGTCAGATCTTTACGGAACCGTATCAATCGGCCATCATTATCCTCCTCAGATGGACGGGTCGGCTTTCAACTGTATTTTTCTCTGTAGAGACGCATTGAAGATGGCCGGTAAAAAGTATTACATTGCAACACAAACGATGCACTTAAAATACGAGCGTATAATAGAAATATTCCGCAGGCTGAACATCGGGCAATTTTTTTTTTAATCTTTGAAACGTGGATGTCATCTGCGTTATACTAAAATAACGGTGAAATTGTGAAAGCGAGCGTGGGATAGAAGTATAGAATACTGCGGGGATTAGCTCATTTGTAACACTAGGCAGCCATGTGTTCAGGTTTTGGGTAGAGTTTAAAGGGAAACTCCACCTTAGCTGTGAAAGTTAATTAGATTGAAAATGATCACAATAATTCCAAAAGCAAACGGACAACACTCCAGTCCCTACTGAACTCTGCTGCTCGTCTCATCCACCTCTCCTTCCACTCCTCTGTAGAGATGGCCCCGAACATTTAGCCGGCGAGCATATTCTGCAAACATCGGCTGTTCACATTCGCTGGGAACAGCAAAAATTTGGCGTGTTCGATTTGCCCCTATACATCATCATTGAGCTAAACTTTGACCCCTTATCTCACAGTCAGCAGATACATGGCAGCCAATCGGCTAGCACCCCTTCTGGACCCTTCACCCCCCCCTATCAAAAAGCAGTTTCGGTGGCCATATTGGATTCATTCTCTGCTGGCTGCTGACTGTTAGTGAGAGCAGGGGCAGGCTTGCTGCAGATAGGTAGGGAAAGCATTAGCTAGGCCTGTGTTCTTGTTCCTCACTTGCTGTGAAAGCACCCCAAACAGTACTTTTTCAGAATCAGAATCAGAATTTATTTTGCCAAGCACGGTTGGACCGTGCCCGGAATTGGGTTTGACACATTGATTGGTACAGAGATAGTAATAATACAACAAACAAGATGGTACAGAGAAGTACAACAGAACACGAGCGATGCAACAGAACAGGAGTAATACAACATTTGCAGTGGCGCAATTACAGTTCTCTCAGGAATTACAGTGTGTAGCAGGAGTGCATAATTGTGGTGTCGTCTGCAAATTTGATGATTTTGACAGTCATCTGTGGATATGCAATTATTCGTGTATAGAGAGAACAGAAATGGTGACAAGACACAGCCTTGAGGGGCTCCAATGTTGGTCACTCTGGGTCTGGAGAATATGTCGCCCAGCTTAACAACCTGGGACCTGTTCGAGACTAAGTCTATGATCCAGAGACCAAGGGTTGGATGGACATTTAGCTCTGTGAGATTGTCATGCAGAATCCGGGGACAGATAGTATTAAAAGCTGAGCTGAAGTCCAGGAGAAGAATTCTAGCGTATGAGTTCGGCCTGTCGAGGTGGTCAGTGATAAACTCCAGGCCGATGTTAATAGCATCGTCAGTGGACCTGTTTGCCCTATACGCGAACTGGAGAGGGTCCAGTCGGTCCAGGGTAGCGTACTTGAGCAGCGGCAGGACCGCTCTTTCAAAGGTCTTCATGACCACTGATGTTAGGGCCACAGGCCTGAAGTTGTTTAGGTCAGAAGCCCCAAGCTTTTTCGGGACAGGAATGATGATGGAGTCCTTGAAGCAGGTAGGGACTTTCCCTTCGGTAAGGGACCTGGTAAAGATAGAGGTCAGGGCGGGGGCCAGCTGGCGTGAGCAGGACTTCAGACATGCAGGTGACACACCATCAGGGCCAGATGCTTTCCTGGCATTCACGGAGGACAACAGGTGCAGACCATCGGCCTCGGATACTGTCGGGGACGGGCATGTGCTTCAGCTGGGTTCCAAGCTCTCAGAGGAAGAGGGGTGGGCAGAGGGAGTTGGCAGCTCCCCAGAGGTACCCGGAGCCTCAAACCTGCAATAAAAGTTGCTGAGATCCTCGGCTAGCTTGGGGCAGGGAGTAGCCTGTTGGGGTGGGGGCTTATAGCCGGTGGCAGCCTTCAGGCCCTTCCAGACAGCCAGAGGTTCGTTTGAGCGGAGATTGTTCTGAATCCTTTCAGCATAAGACCGTTTTGCGGTGCGCAGTTCCTTGTTGAGGGAGTTCCTTGCCGCTCTGAAGTCCTCCAGGGAGCCAGACTTGTGGGCGACTTCCTTGCGCTTCCGCAGTTGGCGCAGCTTGCTCGAGAACCACGGTTTGTCGTTAGGGTAAATCTTAAAGGACTTGGTGGGTACACAGGACTCCTCACAGAAGCTGATGTAGGATGAGACCGCATCAGCCCACTCATCTAGGTCGGGTGATTCCAGCGCCTTCCAGTCCGTGCAGTCAAAACACGCCTGGAGTTGGAGTTTGGCTTCGTAAGACCACACTTTAGTGGACTTCAGGACTGATTTCGGTGACTCCAGGCGCCGTCTGTAGGTTGGAACCAGATGGATGAGGCAGTGGTCAGAGGAACCGAGAGCTGCCCACGAGACGGCCTTGTAGGCGTCCTTTAGAGGCGTATAACAGTGGTCTAGAGTGCTAGCGTTTCTGGTGGGGCAGACCACGTGCTGGTGGTAGCGTGGAAGCTCACGCCGGAGGTTGGCTTTGTTGAAGTCGCCCATAATGATAAACAGAGAGTCTGGAAGGGACGTCTCCCACTGCGTCATGATGTCGCTGAGGTCCCGTTGAGCAGATTTGACGTCGGCATCAGGGGGAATGTACACGCCCCCGATGACGTAGGAGGTGAACTCTCTGGGTGAGTATGAAGGCTTGCAATTGATGAGTAGTAGTTCGAGGTGCACTTTTTGGCTAGCAATGACGTGCTTGGACTCCATACAGAGCTGACATAGAAACAGATTCCTCCACCTTTCTTTTTTCCCCGAGAGGGAGGGATCGCGGTCTGCACGTATAATGTTGAAGCCTGGGAGGAGGAGGGCGTTGTCTGGGATGTCCTCCTGCAGCCACGTTTCCATGAAGCAGATGACTGAGGTATTATTGCCGAGCTCCCTTTTGTTACTGATAAGGCGAAGTTCGTCCAACTTGTTAGGGAGGGAGCGGACGTTCGCCAGGAGGACCGAGGGAATGGCTGAGCGCAGACCCCTTTTTCTCAGCCTCACAAGAGGTCCTGCGCGGCAACCCCTACGGCGCTGACCAGAATGGGCCGGTGGGTCAGAGCTGGTGATTTTCTGGATGTGGTTCCAGACGGAGTTGTAGAGAAGGCCACCCTCAGGGAGGGCGCAGCAGCTGGATTCCCAGAGGGTGAGCTGCGACGTGGTGTAGGTAGTGCGAGGCATGAGGAGTGGTGAAAGGGGGTAATGGGCAGCCATACTGATGTGGGGCACTCTGATGTGGGGGGGGGGCAACCGCCAGTGGGTCAGCAGAGTGGCCTCAATGAGGGCACCGACAGACAGAGAGGGCAGCGGGCCGGCAGGCAATGGACACCCTCCTAGAGGCAAGGTGGCAGAGAGGGCAGCAGGCAGGTAGTGGTTGGCAGTGGTCAAGAGGGTTAGCAACAGAGTACCTTGGGGATCATTGAAGTCTCCTGGTGCCAGATGGGAGCCCTTCAGCCCAGGAGCCCAGTCAGGTGATGGTAGAGGATGGCCCTTTAATTCCTGGAACTGCAGGTCGGCGGGAGCAGGAGGGAGCAGCAGTTGATGAGCGACCAGTGGCATTCAGCCAGCAGAGCATGGTGGCGTGGTGGAAGGAGCTGCAAAGTCTCGTTCCCCGTGTGTGACACCCCACAGCCCACTGACACCCAGAGCTGTGTGCACAATACTGCTGTTGCCTCATTAAGTTGCAGACACAGAACCACTCCAGTGCATTATTATGTCACTGTATTTATTTCTGATAGTACTATTGCATTTATCTGTGTGTGACACTCCACAACCCACTGACACCCAGAGCTGTGCATAATGGGATTCCTGCCCTTTAGGCTGGTTTACAGTGGGACGTTACAGGCGCACGTTAGAGCAGCCTGTAACGCAGCCCACCGCACAGCAATGAAAAATCAATGGGCTGTTCACAGTGCCCACATTGCGTTACTTAGTAACGCTGCGCCATAAGACAACGTACTGCATGCAGTACTTTATAAGCGGCAGAGCCGTGTAAGACTGCTTGCACATGCTCAGTAATGTTGGGGAGGAGCGGAGAGCGGCCAAGCACATGGCTAATTAATATTCACCGCACTCAGTGACGTGCAGTGTTTACTTCCTGGAGCGGCCGCTCTGTGCGGCGATTGGCCGGGCGGGACCATGTGATGCTGCATGCGTCCAAGAGTACGCATCACGGACGCCAGAGTGAGCTGCAGAACGTGGCTCACTCTGACATCCACAGCAGAGAGCACCAGGCGTTGCGTTAGGGGCACGTTATGCGACCATAACGTCCCCTAAAACGCAATGTCCTGGTGTGAAACCAGCCTGAGGGATTAAAATCCGACTTTGCGTCAACTCCGTAATTTTTGGTGAGACTTTTGGCATGGACCCCCCTCCGGCATGCCCCTGTCCAGGTGATAGACTCCTCACTTTTGTGGCCAGAAACCGTCTTTGTAGGTTTTAAGATTTGCCTGCCCATCTATGGTGGTTCACCAGGTTCGTCTGCTCGCGTCCACTTGCCGAACTTCGCATTTGCCGTTCGGGAACGGAAAATTCTATGTTCGCGACATCTGACAATTGAGAAATAATGTGTTTTTTCTTTTTTTAAAATTTTTGTCTCTTTTTCCCATTAATATACATAGAAAACAAATTTGTTCAAGGGAAAAATGCCATACAATGAAAGCCTAGTTAGTCTAGAAAAAACAACGATATATATTTAATTTAGGTGTCATAAGTAGGGCTAAAGTTATTGCTGATGAAATGGGGACATAGCTAAAACATCAAAACTGCTCTGGTCCATAAGGGGGAAACAAGGTCTGGATACAAAGTGGTTAAAGAGGAACTCCAGTGAAAATAATGTAATAAAGTGCTTCATTTTTATAATAATTATGTATAAATGATTTAGCCAGTGTTTGCCCATTGTAAAATCTTTCCTCTCCCTGATTTACATTCTGACATTTATCACATGGTGACATTTTTACTGCTGGCAGGTGATGTCACTGGAAGGAGATTCTGCTTGCTTTTTTGGCAGTTGGACCCAGCTGTAAACTGCTGTTATTTCCCACAATGCAATGAGGTTCACAGACAGGAAACTGTCAGGACCATGCTACTGTGGGAGGGGTTTCCCCACAATATCAGCCATACAGCGCCCCCTGATGCTCTGTTTGTGAAAAGGAATAGATTTCTCATGTAAAAGGGGGTATCAGCAACTGATTGGGATGAAGTTCAATTCTTGGTCACAGTTTCTCTTTAAAGAAAACCTGAAGCAAGATTAAACTGTGAAAACTGACATTTTCAGACAGTACATCAAAACATTTGAATATTGTGCAAAAGTCCATTTATTTCAGTAATTCAACAAAAAGGTGAAACTAATATATGAAATAGACTCATTACATGCAAAGCGAGATCATTCACGCCTTTATTTGTTATAATGTTGATGATTATGGATTACAGTTTATGAGAATTACACCCCAAATCAAAATCTCAGACCATTTTCTAATTATTATTGTGAAAATGTTCAATATTCTAGGTTCAAAGTGTCAGCTAATTCATCCAAAGCACCTGCAAAGGGTTCCTATTTCAGATATTAGTTTCACCTTTAGGCTACTTTCCTACCAAGACGTTGCGTTTTAGGGGACGTTGTGGTCGCATAACGTGCCCCTAACGCAACGCATGGTGGTGTTGAAGTTGGAGGTCAGATTGAGCTGCGTTATGCGGCTCTCAAAGCAGCCGCTCCAGGTTAGTGATAGGAAGTCCGGATCTTTTTAAGGATTCAGATCATTTGAATCGGATCATTGAAAAGATCCGGATCTTTGAACCGAATCATTTGAATCATTTTACTAAGGAAGCAGACTGGGTGAAATGAATAGCAGGACAGGACTTTCCCTGCACTGTACATTCTGTATGTTCCTGTTTCTTCCAGACAGACATCCACTGTGAACCGAATCTTTCATTGTGGTGATCCGGATGATTCGACTCACAAAAAAGATCCGGATCAAATGAACGATT